>NC_046371.1:11105744-11405744 GCF_011125445.2 Fundulus heteroclitus | reverse complement strand
GGCAGCTTATCAATTAATCGTTAGTCGACCAAGAAGATCAATCAACTTTAGATTAACTCATAAATCGGTAATTTGCATCCCTACTTCAGAGTGATTGCGGGAGATGGTTATGAGTGGGCGGAGCTTGGAGCAGAGTAAGTCATCCCTGGTTCGGGGCACCGCCCACTCATTTCTCGAGTTAACGAGATTCGGCCAGCTCCTTAGAAAGTAGTTGCCATGGAAACTACAGTACAACTCCCCTTTACTCTTAACAAGGTGACGCTCTTTTGAAACTAAAGTCGTCATAATAAAAAAAGTCTAAGCAGTAGTTAAGCAGAGTTTAAGCTGGTGAACTGAGCCAAGCTAATTATCTAGCTAACATTAGCATCAACGTTCCTCCAAGGGTAGCAAAAGTGATATTTAGCGTAATTAGTACGTAAATGCTTCACGAAATTCAGCAGGTGTTTGATATTTTTGCTTCAGTCTTCCACTACTACGCAAATCTCTTAGAAAAACAGCTTTACTGAATTTACTGTTTTTAGCAGGATGTTTTTTTATTCATGTCATGAGTATATGGAAGCAGCTGACTGTGAGCTCTTTCACCTGTGTTATCAATAAATCTATTTCTTACACAACATTATACCTATAATACATTTTAGCCCCAACAATGTATTAACTGCTGCTTTGGTTTTAAAATAAACTGAATCAAGTTGCAAATTCGTTTTAAATGTTTTCGTTAACACCTTGGTAGTTTTTTCCACGGTTCTACAGTGAAAATATTTGTGGAAAAGCTTCTCTATCAAAATACCTTCTATAAATAATATTATAGTTAGAAAAATCCAAGTTTTATTATTGTAGCAGTAGAACCAATTGTTGCTTTTCTGTTTTAAATAAAGTAACTGGATCATGTTATACGCTTGTTCTAGAGTTTTAAGTACATACTGTGAAAACCTTTTTTTTACTCTAGGTTATCAGAAAGTGAGAACCTGCATCATATATTTCAAAATAATGTTAATTTCAGTGTATTCCTCATTAATTACTGTTAAAAAAAAACGTCAATTCAGTTACTGACGAGACGACCCTGTTAGCTTTTCTTGTTCAACTTCTCCAAACTAACCTTTCCACCTTCCCTGAGTTTGTGCTTGTAAACACGAGTGGGGAGGTGAGGGGTACAACAGCTCATGTTTCTCTTTGAGGAACCTCAGCGATTTCCCAACATCTCTGTAGGTTAGCTGTTCGGTTACGTCTCACATGATTTGCCCGTTTTCCCTTTCCCTGCTCTCCAAATCACTTTGGGTGCCGGATCAGAGCTCATTTAACCTGCTGAGGACTATGGATATAAATTAGCCTGTATGATTAAACCCGCCACATTTTCATAATTGACAATAAAGTGCTCATGTTAATTCAAGAACAATGTCCCTTTTAAACAAAGTAACCCCCTTCAATCTTTAAAATAAGTAACATTTCTGTTTGAAATTGTTATTTTATTTAACGAAAGGAAAGAGATCCGGAACAACTATCCTCAGCGTTCATTTCTAATGGCAGAAAACCACAATCTCAGCGAGGCTTGTTGTGTACGTAGTGGATGTGCCCTCCAGAGTTCACTACAGTGAAATATTAATAACTTACAAGCATGCATAACATTCAGTAAGGTATTAGGGCCTGACATGCAATAGTTAATTGCAGATGTTGCATGTTTTTACCAGAATGAGCTCAAACAAAGTGCCTTGGTCCACTTTGAGGAACTCCTGGTCCCAAACTGGAATGTCATCCGTCCTCTTCTCCTTGTTCTCGTCGTCCTCGGGAGGAGGGGGGTCATCTTTGTGATGAGTACACCACTGAATCACCTGAAGGAAAACAACACGTGCACATTTGTAAGCAGCCCAGCCTCATATATACAGGAGCTCTGCTTTTAAAAGAAACACACAGAGGCATACGTGAAAAGAAATATCTGAATATCTGGCTCATCATACATGTCTCCTGTGATTAAATCAGCTGTTGTGATAAATTGATGTTTTGTTCTGATACCGTCCAACGCCATGGGACGTTTAGCGTCTTGGACACCTGTTCTCTGTTTCAGGTGTGAGCGTCGGTACAGCCGTACCCCATCCGCTGATGTGCAGAGTTTGAAGAGTGTAGGCAAGACATTTGGAAGATAATTTCCAAGATTATTGCCTTCCTAACACTAATTTGCTAGATCATTATCGTAAGCAGTTGAGATATTTTTCATGCTTCCTGAACAGAAACAGTTAAAAGATAATTAAAATGAAAGCAGGAGCAAAACAACCGGAGCAGCCGAGAGCTTTTTCTTCTTGACTATAGAGATTTCACTTGACTAAGTCATAACTTGTGTCCTCGTTTCCCATATGAATTTGAAAAGATGCGAGTTCATGTCCAACTTCTGGGTGTTCCGAGCATCCGATATGCGAATGCATTTGTTTGTTTACAACATCAAATATGCTGAAGGTAGTGAAAATACTGTCCTTTGATTTTAGTTTTACGATAACAGACCAGGCCTTTGTTGCATTAAGGAAAATTATAAAAGTTTAGGACATGTGGTTTGCAGTGGTAACGGAAAATATCTTGGACATTTAACATTTCAGCGATTAAAAAAAGAAAAAAGTACCTTGGGAAAATGGATACCATTTCTAATTTGCTACTGTTTTTTTTTTTTTTTTTACCCCTGGGGTTTTTCTTTTTCCAACAAAGCTGCATTAAACTCCTAAGTTTTGTTGCATCACGACATTGTCAACAAGTCATTTCCTGTCGCCACAGCTTTTGGGGTAGTCCATTTCAGCGAGACTCTGTAGCTCTCATTGAGAGGGTAACCATTAATATGAGCCCCACATTAGGCTCAGCTGCAATTTAAATGTGAATTTTAGTGTAAAAGGGTCAGAATAGCCAAAACGTGCTGCATAGTTTCACGTTTACCATTTAATTGATTTAAAGCTGCGCTAGCTACAATATCTTCAAGGATTACACATGCCAGCAGTATATCTGGCCAGTTGGACGGAGTCTCTCTGCTCTCGGTAAACACAGCTGATACAGATCTTACTGACCATGGTGCTAAAACACGCAGGCAGTCCTGGAAAAATTGGGATGATGGAAGAGGAGGACTGAGCAAACCGTTTGTTACCGACATCGTCACTGGAATATCACGATCATATGTTACTCTAATATCACACGGCGCTAGCTTAAGGTGAGCAGTGAAGACATGGAGGTGGGCGTTCGCTACCTTCTTTAGGATGGCAGCATTGACATTAGGGAGGGGCACTGGGTCGTCATCTCCCTCGTCGTCCATTCCCAAATCTGTGAAACCATAAACCAGAATTAAGCGAAATCCCTTCACAATTAATCAAAAGGTACACCCGTGGGGAAAAAAAAAAAGGAACTTATTTCCAGTCAAAGCAACCAGGAAACTAAGAAATTTGTGATGGTTTCACTGTATCACCTTCTAACATGGTCTTGATGGTGACGGACTGTTTAGCTATCTCGACGTCCACCTCAAAGATTTCCCCATCGGAGCTCTGTAGTTTTATCGTGGGCATTGCCTGAAAGACAAATCAAGGCGATTAAAAGAAAATTGACTAATTAACTTACAAACAGGGTAAAAAATTCCTTTTAATAATTCCCAGAGTTCTTCGAACATAGATGTTACAATGTTACTTTGTTACAAAAGAAATATTATCTGTGTGTTAAATAGACAATGTAGTAAAGGCCACAGGTTTATGTTTTTATTTGTGCATCTGGTCTAACGTGGATTTGTTAAATTAGAAATCGATCACTCTGCATCCAATAAACAGTGTTGTCATCTTAAGTAGATCCAAAAACAGGTACTGTTTAAAACCCTGACCTGAGAAGAAAGTAGTAAGATGACCTTTTTGTAATGAGAGTGAAGTATCTGTGGGTTCCCAGATAGTAACTTTAAAAACAACAAAAAAAATACATAGCCCAAGCAAAACATCATACTTGTGGCTTGACAAAAGCAAGTTTTATTTATCTACACAGGAGCAGAATTTCCTTATTCAACCAAATACTCCGTTAGGAAATGTTTTCAAGAACATATATTCCAGAAATATGCTGATTTGATACCTTCACTCATGCTTTTAAAACCCCAGCAAGGGGGGGGGGGGGGGGGGTCTATGGTGAAAGCGCTAAAAACAGTACGGTAATATAATTGGGATTTCACACCATGTGTTGACCTTCAGAACACACATGCTCTTCAAACACATTTGACACCAACTGTAAAGGTGATTATCATAAAGAAATAACAGAAGTTATGTTTTGAATTATTCTGTCAAATAAGTATGTTTGCTTTCAAACAAAGTTCTGTGAGAACTGCTTTTTATTCAATTTTTTTTATAAAATGGCAGTTTTCTCCATTGCAGCTTTGAATAATAACATATGTAATATTCCATGGTAACAATCTTGACCTTTTGGCTGAATAAAGTCAATTAAGTGACAAAATTGTTATTTTCTACTATTTAACAGGACTGAAAGTTTCAAGGCAATCTAGATATTTTAATATTCTACAACTTTTCTCAGGTTTCAATAAAAATTGAAGGCCATCAATCAACCCAGACAGGCTTAGATGTTAAGATGAAGCAACCGATCATTTCTAACCTACCTACATACATGATATTGGAACCATTAAAAAAAAGCTTTAATTTATCTTTGATGTGTTTCAACATACAGCTCTTTTCACAAACACAACAAACTACTATTTTCCATACTTGCTTTTCTCTTTTTTTGTATTTCTCTTTTTAAACCCAGTCCTAAAACCTAATTAAATCAAATCCCAAACACTGAGCAGGAACTTAGCATTTACTGTTTTCCGTTGGTTAGCAAACAACAAGCTAATGTTGGCTAAAACTGAGCAAAAAGCTCGTTGACAACGTCTCGTTTGTATTTCTACCAATAGTTTATTGCATTAATGTCTAACTTAAAGTAAATCTGTACAGCTGTACGCTTTATTTTAGGGTAACTGCGGGAGTATTGCTGGAAATTACAGCAGTAAGTTATTAGCCAACCGTCCGTGCTAACGTGCACTAGCTAAACAACGGAAATGCTAACGAATTAGCCTGTTTACGGATAAACGCTGTGGATAAACCTTGACTACAGCTGCCATTTGACGCCTAAAATACAAAGCATATATTCCGTGTGTGTTTACAAAGAGGCTAAACATCCTCCTGACGGTCAAACAGTCGGCTAACCAGGCGGCTAGCTTTTCTTAGCGACCTGTGAGGCCTCGTCTTAGCCACCATGCCGAGGCGTTTTATATTACAAAAAAAAACACACAGTTTCATTATAATGTCCACGTGTCAGGCTACGTACCGTAAATATTTAAACAGAAGTCGGGCTGTGAATTTCTTTCGCAGTCTGCAGAAATGCCCGAAAGGTGTGGTGGTACCAACGGCGGCTGGAAGTCTCTGGATGAACCTGCTGGAAGCGTCCTGCTGGCGGCTCGGCTGTCAGAGCGGAGGGAGGGAAGGAAGGAGGGGCGCCGCTGCCTGCTCACTCAACCCACTTCTGACCCGGACTATTGGGCAATCATTCACACAAGGCTCTTATTTCATCCCCCCACACTTTATTTTCCTTCTGCATTTTACGGAACAATTCACATGGGTGAAAAACGGCTTAATGAGAGCACTTGTTTTATGTTTTATTCAATATTCTGTACCGCATTCACGGTTTTAATAATACTCTCTTGGATACCGTGAATAGTAATAGTAATATCGTCTTTATTGTCATTGAAACATACATTACAACGAAATTTGTTTCGTTGTAATGTAGCAATCTGGGGTTAGGGGTTTTGCTCAGGGACCCAGACTGGAGACGCTGGGAATCGAACCAGGTACTTGCAACCTTCTCTGAGTGCAAGCGCGCTGCTCTAACCACTAGCACACTGTCTATTTCCCATTTACATTGTTTACATTTCAGTTGTTTACATAATTCGCTTCTGCATCTTTATCCTGAAATTTTGTGCAATTTACTGGGATTTTTCAAGCTGCATGCAAACGAAATTTCGTTCTGTACGCAGTTTGTGCGTACAAAATGACAAATAAAGCTGTCTAAGTCTAATATGTTTGACGGAGGGTTGTTTGTTTAGGGGCCCAGGGCCAACACGAGGTTTTATGGGGGCCTTAAGCGAAATTAAATTTGGGACCCCATCAAACATGCATTTCAACATCGATCCAGGGGAGCGGGGCCACATCTAATTGACTGAGATTAAAAGCAATCGGGTATTTATTTTTAGGTCATTATTTGCTGCGATGTATTTGTAGGGGGGAAAGAAACCCGAGCTGTGTCACAAACAACAGATTAAACTTGTAGCTTCAGATTGTCACTATGGTAACACAACAATCAAACGATGAGGATTACAATTTTACAAAGTTAAATTTTCAATTACTTTAAAAATATAAAATCTAGATACTAAACAAACATCCGTCCATCCATTTTCTAACATGTCTATCCATTGTGGGTCACGAGGAGTGCTGGTGTCTATCTCCATTTTTTTTTCACGCAATCCCTCTTAAGAGCAAAAGAGCAGGTGAGACGGTCTTGTGAATGCACATTTATTCAAAAAGGGACTTGGGGAGACTTCCAGAAAAATCGCCGACTCTAGCTGGAATATCCATCCATTATCTATGCACGCTTATCCCTCATGGGGTCGGGAGGTGCCTATCTCCAGCATTCAATGGGCGAGAGGCGGGGTACACCTGGACAGATCGCCAGTCTTACTAAACAAACAATAATGTTTTAATGTATCTCTTCTGAAGCCGTCAAATCAAATGAAATACTATTCTCGCTCTCAATAAATCCAATATAAGAATTTTAGACACATGGTCTGTGTTTAGATTCAAGCATTTGTGGGAGGCCCCTGAATCGGGTGGGGAGAAGCCATGACAGAATAAATTATTTTTTTGTTTTATTATCTTGCTATCAAACAGGTTTCATCTAAATACAGTTAAATACTATTTATGCCAGTAATTTGTTACACAGGCTGACATTCTTAGATTATTTCTTTCATTTTTGATCTGCAGATTAAAACTATAATTCAGCTTCTCAGAAAGTACAAATATGACATAAAGCCGATAAAAAAGAATTTGTGATTTTAAAATGTTTTGTCCTGGCCCACACCATAATGGAAAAGGCTGTTAGTGTGACAGTTTTTCCAGTATAATTTTGTTGAAGTTTTTTTTTTTTTTTAAAAAAAGGTCACCAGTGGAGAAGCCAGTAAAAAGTGCTTTACAGAAGTGTTTA
Organism: Fundulus heteroclitus; assembly: GCF_011125445.2. Classification (NCBI taxonomy): domain Eukaryota; kingdom Metazoa; phylum Chordata; class Actinopteri; order Cyprinodontiformes; family Fundulidae; genus Fundulus; species Fundulus heteroclitus. The sequence goes on along the minus strand of NC_046371.1, from coordinate 11,398,502 downwards.
AAGTGCTGTAACTGTAAAGTTGAGTGGAAATAAAAAGTGTGGTAGAAACAGGAACTTAACTTTAGGGTTGCCTTTCTGTTATCCACTGAAACGTCATAAAATGGCCCCTCAAAAGAAAAACATTGTCAGGTGTCAGATTAAATTGTTACCAGTCTTTGGTGACTTTTAGCTGATTTCAGATGCCTTTTGTCTGTTCTTTTCTTTTCTTTCCTTTCTTTCATTCTTTTTTTATTTTATACTTAACTAATTTCTCAAATTTGGACGAGAAAAGGTACAACACTAACGCTAACGTGACTTACAAACCTTAACAGAACCGGACAGAAAAGTTGCAAACGCATTGACATATTCCCTTTAAATTACCCAATAGCTTTGCTGTTTACATGTTTGCCATTCATTGATCAGGTCTCTCTATTTATGAGGATAGTCTGTTTTTCCACAAATATGCAAAAAGCACAATCCGAAAATCTACAATTAGGTTTTTATTCATAATATTTTACCTTGCAGGCTATACTTTCCATTACTGTATTGTATTTCATTTGATCAATACTTACTTTTATGTGCATTTAAGTGCTTAATTTCAATACAGTTTATTCATATTGTACAAATTTGCAACACATATCATCTCAAAGGACTTGACAATAAAGTTCTCTATATTTGACAGATAGGTTCAAAAGTTTTCTGCACAGAAATCCAGCAGATTGGTGAGATTGCAGTCACTGACCTGCAGCATTCATTCCTCTTGGAAGAGCAAGTAGCCACAGTGGGCGGTTGCTTGCCTTGTATGGTTGTCTTTGTTCTGATCCAGGAGTACTTTCCATGTGAAAGAAAAGTAAAAGTGTCATGGCAGTATAAGCTCCATTAGTGGCGTCATCTAGGAGAGGAGCACAGCTAAGCTTGTGTTTATTTACCGATTACTTTGCTGCTGATATACTTGAGTTTCCCCACTGACAAACTAATTTAATATTCAATTTAAAAGTATTTATCTGTATTTCTTCAAAAAGGCCCTTAAAAGTTACTAAACAGTTGTTACTGAACTTCAGAAAATCATAGCAACATTTAACAAAAAGGTTCTCTGTAACGTTTGTAGAGAAACAACATCTCTGTCAGTCCGAGATAAATCTGTTTCAGTTTCAATAAAACAAGATCCTACAAAATAAAAACCTCATAAAGCCTAAATGTTAGGGAGTTCTGACCACTGTGGGGAGGATGGAACAATAGAACTTGTTTTATTGGTATGTCAGAAATGTAAGCCTGAAAATATGATATAAAAGTTTAACATAATAGGCACGCTGTAAATTGGCTTATAGAGCTAACATAGAAATTAATTGAAATTAAGAAAAAAGAAATAAAAAAAGAAGTTATTTTATAAGCTGTCTGCTGTTTGGATGTTGTACAACTCAACAATCGGCTGTCAGATTTATGTTTGGGGGAGGGTGGGGGGGAAATGTTTGCGCATACTTTTAGAACATGGAAAACACATTTCCAGGTTCAAATCCACCTTACCAAATTAATTTAAGGACTATAATGCAATAAATGTTTGGGGAGGCGTGGTACTTTCATTATCTTTTCTGCAGCATGTTTACATAACGTAACCATGATATCAGCACATTTTATGCTTTTAATAAGTGACCTTCTTATGTTCTGTGTACAAGAGTCTTATTTGTTTCTGTCCCAGTGTGCTTAAATGTTTGTTTGTGGTCATAAAGTTATAAAGAACTGGCTTAACTTAGATTAGACTTTTTTGCCTTTTTTATTTCTAGTACAGTGACCACAAACACCTCAAATCTGAACTTTCACACAATTTTTACCTTCCTCCATTACTATGAAAATGCATCTTACAATCCTCTATCATGCAGATAATTGGTGTTCTTTTAAAATGTATGATTAGTTACTAAAAACAGGGTTAAAATGTGTGGAAAAAAACAAAGCTGGCTTTCTATTCCATAAAATGATTATATGTGAATGTTTTTTGAATGTAAGTTGTTTTTTTAATCAAATAGGGCTATTTTAAGGTTTGCAATTTCTGCTGTTTAAGAAATACAACTAGAAATTTTTTTTTTGCTTGTCTGAAAAAATGCAACATTGTGGGAGAATTGGGGCTGAACATACAAACTGCAGAGAAACCATTTTGAGTTGCTTCAATGATATTTCTGTAAATTGGACCAGCCTGTAGCATCGCTTTTTCAGTTTCACTTTTTCTGTGACGTTGGATTAAGTTCACTGTGGGTTGATGATTGTCATTTTCATCAAATGTTGCATCCTTAGTTCTTAATACACTCCATATCATTACAGTTATCCAGCATGATTTTATTTCCAATTGAGATCTAATGGGTTTTCAAAGCATTCCTTTTCATTTTTTGAGCAGCATAAATGTTTTGATGGCATTCAGCACATCAATCTTGCCTTTTAAACTTCCGCGGGGCAGATTACTCCCGTTTGGGAGGAGCTAATTATGCACTCCATCATCCAGGGACTCTGGGAACGCTGCTGCTACTGGATTACATGAGAAAAGGTTCAGAGTTCAAACCCCCCAGCACACCTCATGGTGTTGAGTAGATTAGGAGCGGTGCCATTCCATTTCACCCCTTCACTGTAAGGTGTAAAACAACATACATAAGCATTAATAAATCAATCTTGCAACTGATAACTTATTTTTATGACAATTCACTGTGGAGCCAGAAGGTGCCCGAAACTTTACTTTAATGGTCATGTGTGGCATCAATTGATTGTATTCTTATTAATTTTTACCCACTTGTATCTATTTGTGCATTTCATTGTTTATCTTAAGACTATAACTACCTATTAATGGGATTTTCTATAATGCTTGAGAGCCATTGATACCAAAATGAGGTGCAATATAAACAACTCTAGAGCTGTGGCTCTTGCATACACCGCTGTAATTATAGCCTACAAGTTGATCCTCGGTTTTATCAGAATATGTATTTTCCCGTGTTTTTTTGTTTTGTCTTGTAATTTAGCCAGCCTTGGATGATTTTCCTCTTCAGAAAATGCTTCCGCCTTGCCTCCCACCCGAACACCAGAAGCACATGGCAGATCGTAGGCATGTGTTTTTCACGACCAGAAAGTCCAGCAGCTTTTCTGATATCGCTGCAGGCCTATTGGTAGCCAACCGGACCAGTTTTTCTCACGCGTTTCCGGCAGTCTTGAAGGGATGTCCAGTTCCTGGTAATGTCACTGTTGTGCTGTCCTGCTGAGTGGCATGCCTTGATAATGAGTTTTCTGCTTTGGAAGATCTCTGCAGGTCGCTGGTTTGCTGTGAGATGCCATAGCTCCTAATCCTCGAGTTCTGGTATCTCTGCTTCAACCGACCTGAATCAAATAATCGTAATTTTCTGGACCAGGTAGAATTTTACTCCACATCGAGGGGGCAATGCAGTCATTAGATTTAAGTGTGCTGGACCTCGGATTCATTTAAACGTTGCTGGACACGTGTTAACAGCCTCAGGCTTAACAGAGCAGCTGAGTTTATTAGAAGCTATTTAAATGGTGGCAGATGTGTAGTGATTTCTGTTTAACATGAATTTGAATGTGACAATTTATTCAAAACCAGCCACATACCCCGTGTGTGCACTTTTGTACCCAAAGTTGTTTTTCTTTTCTAACAAATTCCCATAAGATTTTTTTCCCAGGGTATTTGTCACAATAAAAGGAGGACATTTTTTTTTAAGTTAATCATCTTGATCTGAATGGACACATTTATATCACAAAATACCAACTTTAAAAAAAAAAGGTATATCCACTTAGACCTGTTTTCGGTGTTATACCTACAGCAACCACCGGGTGGCGCCAAATACCTTCGGCACCCCCTTCAAGCAAGCGTCTTTGTAATGCGGCATTTTGATGGATAAAATCACAAAAGACAAAAAAAAAAAAAACTAAGCAATGTCAAATACTTTCTAAATTGGGCTAAGCTATAACACTTTAAATTCACCTGTAAACATTTTTATATATTTATAAAAAAAAACAAAAAAAACACCAACATCAAGAAGCCATCTTTATTATTCTAATTGCTTTTGTTAAAATACAGAGTCTGGCAGGGAAGGGAGTCAGTGAGTAGATGAGGATGAACACCATCATCCATTATATAGAAACCAAGTTGTATTACTGTACAGGAAGGAGTTTTATCATAAGTTACTGGGGACAAAAACTCTGTAAAGCTTTATTGATTTGGGCGTTATCTGTAACTTTTACAAAAAAAAAAAAAAAAAAACAGGGAGGAAAAAAAAAATCATAACACATCTGTAGTGTGAAGCTTATCCTTTTTTTGACATATGATACAAATTTTATAAAGTCATTTAAATGTACAAAAGTGCAAACATGTTCAGATCTAGTCAACTAAAGCTGTAACTGGTGGGACTCAAACAGCTGCGGGTTTATCTCAGACTGGATCAGCCCAGCTACATCAGTACAGAATGAAGAATTTTAAATATTAGTGTTTCATTCACTCTGAGAAGGAGATTTTGAATACAAGTCCTCAGCAGTGAACATTGCAACGATTATGGCACACACCGTTTGGTCCATCCATAGATGCATTCCTTTCAGAACAAGCTTAAATAGGTCATTGTGTTGGATATACACTGTGCACTGCTGCGCTGCTTCCCCCACCCCGCTCTCCCAGACCTGTGCTCCTCATTCACGTCGATACTGGTTCAGAGTCATATAACGGCAATACTGGAGTTGACTGTACAAGATTTGATAGAAGAGGTCGGGATTTACAGGAAGTAGTCTGGGGTGCGGCGGGTTACATGCGGCTCTCCTCTGCGAGGCGCGGGATCAAACTGCAAGCTGAAGGAAAAAGATTGAAATGTGTTACAAATGTTGTTGTGTTTTCCTTTAATCAGAGCATAATGAATATAATTTACACAACACCTAAGCTAAAAATGCTCTCATGCTAAAGGCTTGGACCAAACAATGACAACATGTATGAAAATATTCCTTTTCGGATGACTACTTTGTGGACTTACAAGGAGTATTTGAGAGTGTCGTCTAATTCCATGATGGCCGCCTGGTTACCACAGCGGTAGCAGTAGTTGGGAGCGCTAAAAATCGTCACCACATTCCTCTCATGACACCAGTTGTATCCCTAAAGGAAAGCAGATGCATTACTAACCTGAAACACAGTGCCTTGCAAAAGTATTGACACCAATGTATTTATTGGGATTTTGTGATCAGGCAACACAAAGTAGTGGACAAATAGATTTTTTTTATGTAACTAAAAGGTGTGGTGGGTGTTTTCTATTCAGCCTACATGAACATGCTTCGATCTCAACACGTCTCTTGTAGCTCTGACTGTATGTTTAGAGTCGTTGTCCCTCTGGAGGGTGCACCTCCACCCCAGTCTCCTTTCATTTTGCCTCCTGAGATGTTTTCCTCCTCGTTTTCCCTGTATTTGGTTTAGCATTGTTCCTATTAAGTCTACAGCAGCTTCCCTGCCTCTACCAAAGAAAAACATCCCAACTCCATTGCGCTGTTTCACCATCGGACGGTGTGTTCGGGGGCGATGTCACTTCCCCTCCATACAGGCGGTTTGCATATGAGCCAAGAAGTTCAGGACCGAAGCACCTCCTGCGTGGTTGCCGCTTCCACTGCATGGCTTGTGACGAAACAGGACTTCTTGTAGCTTTCATTAAACACTGACTTTCGCCTTTTGGCTCCTCGATAAAAGCCAGATTGGTGGAGTGCGTGATTGACAAAAATCCTGTTCATGGATTCTCTAAACTGAATCCTTGATCTCAGCTTCTCCATCAGGGTTCGAATGCGCCTCTTGGCTGCGTCTGATTATTTTTCTCCCGGTCCGGTCAGTCAGTTTGCAGATGCAAACCTACAGTGTCTCGATAGGTTTGCAGATGTCATGCTGGTTTTATTTTTTGGATGATGGACTAATCGGCACTAGGTGACATTATCGATGCATGACAGTTTTATAAACTAACTCTGCTATAAACGTCTCCACACCCTTAGCTCTGATCCATATTTACTAATCAGTGACTTCTGAAGGTAATTTGATGCACTGGACTTTATTAAGGGTGATCAGTGTAAAGCCGTTATTAAACTAGAGTATTATCTAAAAAAAATAAAACCATCCATCATTTTCTATATCTATCTATCTATTGTATATCTATCTATATAAACTACTTTGTGTTGGTGCCAGATCAAACCCAAACGTAATACCACAAACTCTTTGGTTGTAACGTGACATAATGTGAGCTGCGTACCTCCATAACTAGCTGGTGGGCTCGGGACACCAGAGTGAGGCGGTTGGCGTGGTTGAAAGTCTCCGAGATGTCCTGACCGAACGTGTAGCCTGCCCCTCGAGGAGAGATGCCCCAGCCGCCGCGGTCATCAGGATCCGACCACAGCAGGTCACACATCGGACCCTGCACGGAGAAAGCGCGACAACTGTTGGAATTCCCGTTTTGGATTTAAAATCCATACTTGTCACCACAAGGACCCACACGTGTAGGCAGCTTTACCTCATGTGGTACTTCCTGTAAACGGTCCAGGGCCCTAATGTGATCCAGTGTATCTATAGAGGGTGACAGGCCTCCATGAAGGCAGAAAATCTGAGGAGCACAGAAGGACATTGTAAGTTTTGTTGTTGCGTCTTTGTTAAATATCTAACATCGTTCCGTTATCCGGTTGATTCTTTTGTGAGATGAGCCACAGTGCGCTCCCACCTGAGAGTCCACCAGGGCGGTGAGGGGGAGGTAATCGAACAGGTCGGTGAAGTACTTCCAGACGTTGGCGTTTCCGTACTTCCTTAAGCACTCGTCGTAGAAACCGTAGACCTGCGTGATCTGTCTGCTCTCGTGGTTTCCTCTCAGGATTGTTATGCGCTCCCGGAAACGAACCTGACACAGAGGGGAAAATATTATGGACTCTTCTTCTAAAAACTACAGGAGGAAATAAAAGTAAATAAAAAGAAACTGGCAGTTCAGTGTGGATTTAATCACCTTTAGTGCTACAAGCAAAGAGACCGTCTCTACAGAGTAGTACCCTCTGTCCACATAGTCTCCCATGAACAGATAGTTTGTGTCCGGGGATTTCCCCCCGATCTTGAACAGCTCCATGAGGTCGTGGAACTGGCCGTGCACGTCGCCGCACACCGTCACCGGACACCTCACCTCCTGGACGTTTGACTCTTTGGTCAGGATCTCCTTTGCCTGCAGGAAGCCAACAGAAGACGAACCAGACATTTTAATGTGGATGCAAGAGAGGGCAATTCATCGGCTCACGCTACACAGCGACTTTCTTCATTTCAGGGAAACTTCCATGACAACTTTTCCAACACATTCTCCCACAGCAGCCACCATGATGTCCCCTTCGGTGCGGCACGCAGTGTGACTGTGACTTAGCGGGGCGTGTTGACAGGCGGCGAGTTTACCGCGGCTCTAACCCGAACCCTGCGGCGCTTGGATACGCAGAGAATAAAGATTATTTCCCAAAACATTTAAATAAAAAGGATCTGAAACTAGAGAACATTTAGGTAATTCAAGATATAACTTAACTCAATATGTTGTGGCATTAACCACGGTGTTTCTGCCCGTAACAGACAGAGGAACAGAGAGACTGGATGGATGGATGGATAGGACACGACTTTATCAAAATCTTAATGTTAGTGTAATAATTATAAACTGCTTGGAGTGCAATAATTGCTGCCCGATACATTCAGAACACCGGACAATTAGAACAATAAGAGAACCCTTCATGGTTTTATCACTGCTGCTTGTTTATTCTGCCCACGTTTCAGGTCTGCTGCTGCTGCAATGTATGACTCAGCGTGTGGCCTGCAGCTAATGCTTTCAGAAGCCATTAGTTACCGCTCCCTGGCCGAGTGCTAACAGGCAACAATCCTACTGAAGGGAACCACTTTCAATATACAGATCCCTGCTTGCTTTGGCTTCATTCAAACAGCAGCATCCTTAGCGTTAACTGCACGTTAGGGCTTCAAATAATAATAATAATAATAATAATAATAAGGGGTTCTCCTGCAAACAAATCCTCATTCTGAGGATGGTGGAGCCTCAAGAGTCCACCAGCTCCATGTTCTTCCACATCAGAAATATAGAGAAGGCATCTGGTTGTGTTTTTCGTGAGCAATCGGAGGAGTCTTCACGTCAAACGTTGAGGTGCTGTGGCGCAGCTTTCAGCAGCTCCGTACACAGAGAGGTACGGCGCTGGCGGAGAGCTTTCCCTGGCCTGCAGCCAGCTGATGGGATGGAGACAGACGAGCCCAGAGCGGCCAGGAGTCAGCACAGGGCTGCAACGTTGCACAAACTTGACCTACATTTTACACACGCACACACAAAATGTTGGTGGGGGGGGGCATGTGGGTCTCTGAAGCTACAAAGCCACTAAGCCTGGGGAGAATGTTCTAGATGTCTGTATCAAAGGAGAACGGCGAGGGGCGAGGCCGATTCCCTGCGAACGAAGGGAGATTTAAATAAATAAATAGGCGGGCCATCTTCACCGCACGCAGCTTCTGTCACCTTCCATAACGGCTCCATTCTCTTAAGGTAGACTGCTGACAGCTGTAGTTTATTAGCTCAGTTAGAGCACGAAACATGGATTACCACAGAAGGGTTTTACTAAATGCATTGATTTCAACATAAAACGGCCTTTTCTGATTAGTTCCAGTCAGTCTGAGCTGCAAAGGGTTTAAACAGATCGTGCATCAGGATGGAAGCTGCCATGAATGAGAAACTGAAGCCATGACATTAATAATAAACTTCAGGATATTTGTGTAAAATTCTCCATCTCAAGTCGAGCATACCGTACACTACAACCCCCCCACACCCGTCAAGCAGGTTATATGGCTTTAACGTGATCTGGCCTCAGAATGATGGCTGATCTGGTCCCTACAGTCTGCCCTGGTTCTGACATCCAGGCCGTCATGTGGCTGAAACGTTCTGCAGAGCAGGAATGTGAACAGAAAAGCATGCAGGAACAACAGGAAGAATACAAACTAACACAATTAAAGGAGATCTGCCTTATGTGACGCCATCTGAGGCGTGAAGGCTTAGTTTTTGGGATGACAGATTTCTATTTAGATTAAATGAGAGAAGAGCTGAGCCCGTCTTTAATATGTGACAAAATATAATGACTAAGTGCCAGAACCTTTTACTTGGGTATGGGCAGAACTGAATAATATGTGCCAACCCCAACAGGAATTCTAAAATCATTGTTATTGGCCTGCCTTGTGTATTATGGGTGACTGATATTTGCACAAGAAGGTAGATCAGAAAAGAACTTTTGTTTTGACAATGATTATAAAAGATAAATCACAAATTCTTTCCAAGCCTTCAACAAAATCTTTTTATTCAGATTCTTCTGCCAAACTGGGGAACCTTGAATAGTCTTTAAAAAAAGAAAAAGTTAAGGAATTGGTCCCAATAAAAACCGATTCTCTTTTGTGGATCAGGGACCAATAAAAGCCTCTTCCGTTCACCTCGCTGCCTTCATCGAGGTAAAAAACCTGCATCCTTCACCGGATTTAATTTAACGATGACGTAACCTGTGAATGCTATAACATTAATAATCAGCCATAAAGAAAAACCAACACGGAGGAGGATTACGCCCTGATCCAGTATTACATAAACCCAATACTTGTGGCATCAGGACGGCTTTTCATAACTCCCAATCTGAGGCCAGGTGACGGAACAGGTGCCGTTCCAGCGGCCTTCACAGCACACGTTGCATAAGACCGCTACAACTGTACATCCAGCAGCTGCTTTTATCAGCATTTGTCATACTGTGATTTTAACAAGATACAATTAAATGTCCTTCCCTTGCCCATAAACCCAGCGCTGAACAATGAAATCACTCCTGCACGCAAATAAAAAAACAAGCCTGTAGAAAACTCCACCGCTGGCCTCCTTCTCCGGGGCGAAACGGTGAGCTCAGCTGCCTCAGACCCGTTCAAACGTAACTGGGGGTCACGCAGGCGGCGAGGCGGCGACGGCCACCTTACGTCACTCTGACGCTCTCTGGGTGAGGTCAGGTGTTAACAAGGACAGAAAAGTTCAGATTTGCTCCTATATGCAGCAAAAGTCCTCCCACCCCTCGGTCGTTTTCACATTTCACTTCATCAGAGCTGCTAACCTTCAAGCATCCGTTGTGATTTTATGGAAGGGAATGTCAGAAAGTACGGCATGGTTATGAAGTGGAAAGAAAACATTTAAATCTGAAAAATGAGGCAGGCAACGCTGTAGAATCACAGCAACATATTTATTTTAGGATATCTCTCCATCAGCTTTGCAAATCTATAGATTAAACAATTTGCTCGTTCTTCTAAAGCTCGATTCCAGGCGGATTTTTGTGGAGGGCCGTCAGATATAAAGCCTTGATGTTGAATCCCTGTTGGATTTATGCTCAGGCTTTAACTGGGTTATTTAAACATATACATATAATTTAATCCCAATATTTCCATTATAGCGCTGGCTGTACTTTTAGCCTTGTTATCCTGCTGGGGGGGGGTGAACCTCCAGGCCCAAGCCTCCAACGGCTTCTCCTCTTGGACCGCACTGCGTTCACCTCCCATCAGCTCCAACCAGCTTCCACATCCATTCCAGGCGAGTGGAAAGGTTGTGTTGCCCACACTGGTCTTTGTAGCTGAATAAATGAGCCTTTTCAAACATTCCCTTTATTTAAGAGCAGATGATGCTGTTTTGAAGAGGACTTCCTTAAGATGAACCGTGGGCTGGTTTAAACAGGCCTCACACAGGACTCTAGATAACAGGTGAGGTGTAAACAAAACTTAAAAGCTACAGGTTATGTAACACAACCGGAGGAGAAAAGGGGGGGGGGGGGGGCACTTTTCCATTTCTCCATCTGACAGGGACACAAATCTCATTTTCAGCCAGGAAAGGACCGTCTTTTAAATCACATCAAAGATAACTAAATAAACAAACCAGAGCTACCTACTCTGGAAAAAAAAACTACAGATTTGCAGCATTCCTTCCCAGCGGCAGGCGCTGGAGACTCGGACAGCCGGAGCGCAGAGAGAGCGCGTTACGCAGCACATCTCATTCCTTCACACCCCCACACGCGTCCCAAAAACAGAGGCGGGCGGCTGCTCTCTGAGTCACAATGCGCTGCGCTGTCCTCAGTCACACCCTCTGATCCCCTCAGCAACAACGGCCGCCGCCGCGCTGCTGATGCAACACACAATCAATTATATCCAGGGCTATTTTCTGAAACAGGGGAGGAAGCGGTGTGGGCGTGTGGAGCTGAAAATATTAACAGAGAGCACCGAGAAACAGATGGAGGGAGGGATGAATGAACAGATGCAACAAGACGGTTTTTCTTTGCGCTTCCTTTTTTTTCTTTTCCTTTTTATAGAATATAACAGAAAACAATTTGCCTGACTGCAGGCTGAGAAGCCAGAGACGGCTATTGTTCAGTTAAGAAACTATTCCTCTCCATCATCATCATGTCTCACGTCGGCGTCTTATCCCAGAGTGCATCAGGGATAAACAGCGTCGGTGACATTTTTGGATGCTAGAATTAGATTAATGGACCCCTCGACATCACTGCACTTTTAACCTTCGGTGCACAGCAGTCCAAACATGGCAATGATTTGGGCTCCGGCATCGTTTTAGAAAACGATGGAAAGTTGTGCAACAGAAGGAAAACAGATTTGCTAAAAGGCATAGACAAAAAAAAAAAAAAAAAAAAAGATAGAAGAATCTGTCACAGTTTAATCCTCGATGAAAGATGAGGATGAAGAAAAGGAGGAGTCAGGATACAATCTGCCAGAAACCGGTAGATTTAGGTGAAAATCGTGACGCCACCCTTAAAAAATAAAATAAAAATATAAGTGTCTCCAACACCGGACATCAATCCGAATCAACATCAATCTACATCTAGAGTTGTCTGGTTTAAGATTTGGGTTTCAGGTGGAGATGCACCAATCAATCGGTCTGAGAGCATAATTAGACCTAATTAGAGGCAGAACATAAAAATAAAATAAAAATCTGATTTCTTTTTATTCATTAAACGCATCAAAACAAAGAGCTTCCATTATTTGCATTATATAAATACAATCAATTTGTGAGTGCAACAAAAATAAGATTATGATGAACACATATGTTCCAGATTTTATTTTCCCATGCTAATCAGGACCAGGAAACACCCAAATCTAATTCCGCCGGTTTCCAGACAACGTAGGAATGGGGTTAAGCTGCAGCTCAGACCGCTGAAGTGTGCAGAGCTGGCTCCCCAGCAGCAAAAAGCAGCAACATATGGACACGCCGCGAGTCCGGCTTAGAGGAGCTGAGAAATTCAGCGCTTAGAGAAGCAACCGGCCGTAACACCCAGCATGGACGCCAAAAGTCAGGCTTAATTGGATTTTTATATTGTACCTGGTCCCTTCTTGATCATAAAAACTGATTTAATTTTACGATTTAAAAAAGTAAAGTTACAGGCTGTGAGCACAGAAACTAGAGATGCACCTACCTGCTTTCTTTGAGCTCTGTCCTGCTGATACCATTTCCCAAACCCCATAAAAAAATATATTAGTTTTGAATTTAAAATATATTGTAGGAATTAAAAGAGGAGCCCAATTTAAGCCTCAAAGCATAAATTCCTAAAATCCCTTAAGTGGCGATTCATCGCTAGATCAGCATAAGACCAGAAATGGCCAATGTTCCCATGATTGGCTCTGAATGGGGATCCACAGATCAAACGCTGGAAAAAATATATTTACTTTATTCTATTCTCCATCATTTCTGGCCATTAAAACACATCAGCCAACAGCATGTACTAACAACAAATACACTTTTTTTTTTACCTTCATAAAAATCTAGTGATACATTAAGTGTGGATCTCCTTGTAGCTTCTTCATTTTAAGATGGATTTACTGGCGTCTCCTTTCTGCTTTTAGCGCTTAGCACAGAAATGGAATTAGTCATAACCAGTTTCCACAACTAAGGCTTAAAATAAGTGAAAATTGGTACCGGCTAAGACAAGTCTGATCGGTGCACCTCTAATGGAAAAATGTATTTTAATGTTATGATTTCTGTGATCAGAGAGAAACCATCTTATGAAAAAAAAAAAAAAAACTTCTGAAGAACAAAAACTAAACTGTAGCACTGCAGGTTGCTCATGGGCTGCTGTGATAAATGGGGGGGGTCACATGAGAGAGAGAACAGCATCAAAGCAGGTTTATCTGGAGAGTGCTCCTTCATTGAGTCGCCACATTTTTCCACAAACTGCTCCTTAAAACAACTAAAATATACATTACTTTTAAAGTCAACGCCAGAGTGTGTTAGTTCTTGAAGAATGCGCTCAGTGAGAGGGGGAAAAAAATAACCCCTGCTTGGCTAGCTGCACTAACAGATGCTGCATTATCCGAATCGAGGCTGGAAATGGGACATTAGACTTATTTGCACTTCCGGTTGCCAAGTCAAACCCAATTAGCCCCCGGCATTAATTAGCAGCAGTTGTTTGGAAACCAACGGATCTCGCAGTTAGCTTAACGGTTTTCGGTCCGACAACCGCTAATCAGCGAATAAATAGACGCACCGCGCAGTGAAATCCACACTTTAGACGCCATTTTAAGAATGCCTTGGAAAGGCAGCAAGGCAGAGGAGAGAAGAAGCCGAATTTAATAAACGTGGGTTTAAAACCCACAAACCCGCCTCGGGGGTCTTACCTTTTCGCATAGAGTCTTCACCTGTCCCTCGGAGAGCTGCTTGCATTCGTTGAGCTGCTCGATCCACAGATCGAGCTCTTTTGTAAACGCCTTTTCGTCCATTTCTCCAAAAGCAACTGTTACTTTTTTTTTTTTTTCAACCGAAACGTTGGCTGGAGTCGCTGGAAATGAGGCGGCTTGTTGCTCTCTGCTTCCTGGGAGCTTCACACGGCGGCCGCTGCGGATGCTAGTGGCTCTCTAGTAAACAGAAGCACGTACCTCCAGCTGCCAGATCAGTGTGGTTTGACTGAATTGAAATTGAACGAGGGGAGGGAAAGGCGTCCACTGGAGAGCTACGACGTACGTAAAGATGGCCGTCAACGCAACGAGCGCTTCCGGAACATACCTTCAAAATAAAAGCTATGTTGCGGACTAACGTTTTTAGAGCGAAAAGGGAACTTTAATCAGAGAAGCATGTTCACTCTTGTATTAATCTGTTTGTTTTTTTGTTAGCATTGTTGTGTTTTCCCTATAATATCTAAGTGACTGGATAATAATCTGAAGACTAGAAATGCAATGCCATAAATAAAATTCAGAAGATAAAAATGGCTGTCAGATATATTAATAACTAAAAACAAAAAAAAATCAAAACATATATTTTAAGTGCAGTTTTATGCTGTTGCTTAATGGCCTATTTTTAAATAAAGAACACTGAATTCAAACACAACTCTTTATTCAACCAACATTTTACTAAAACTAAGGCTTAAAAAAAGAAAGAAGAACTCTGAAGCTTGGTGAAGGAGCTTTTCTGGGTCTGCGTTTGTGATTGGTTGTAATGACTTAATATTAAACTACATTGCTGGAATGCAAAAGGACGGAAAACTGTTCTTCTATTGAACTTTTTATTGAGCCTTCTTTTTTTTCTGTTGAATCACACGTCTATCGATCGATATATATTGTTATTGAATTATCGTCCAGCCCTAATCGATACCAAGGAAAATATTTGATACTCGACAGCATTTTCGATACTATAGGGATAAAAAGATTACAAATGATTAAATGCATAAAAATATATTTTATTAACATGAAAAACTCACCTTTTTCAATCTCAACATGGAACATACTTTCTCAGCAGAATCACAAATGCGTGTTAAATAGGTGCGCAAATAAATGCTAAATAAATAACCCAAACATGACACATGCCTAGTAGCATGCTTACCCCAGCTAATCACATAACATTAAGGTAGATCACAGGTCGTGCAAACATCAGTAATATGTTTAATTTCTTAAATTAAAACGGGAACTTTAATTTATTAACCTGTCAGAATTCATCATGAAGGCCAGGGTGTTGGTCCTTGAGATGTTTGGCCTAGTTTGTTGTGCTGCTTGACTTCCTTCCCACTACTTTACAGCACTGCTTGCTCACAGGCTTGTCAAGATCTCTAGCTTTCCCTGCTTCGTTTGCCTTGTATGCTAAATATTTAGTATCAATACCATGCCAAATTAGTACTGTATCCGGAAACAGCGTTTGAGTATCGATACTTTTCAGAGTATCAACATTTTTGACAACCCTAATAACTTTTGAGTCCCTGTTTGTGCCATTTGCCTCCAAACATCAAACTCAATACCTTGGACTCCACTAATTAATGTTGGGTTATTTTTAACAATTTACAGATAGATAAACTCTCCCATCCAAACATCCACCCACCCATCCATCCCTTGATAAATTAGATCTGTCCATCAAACAAATAAACAAAGCAACATTCATCAAGTGATCCATCCATCCATCCATCCATCTAATGGCCAAAGAAAAAAACAACATCCATTTATGAAGTTAGAAAACCAATAAATATTTCATCCATCCTTCAATCTTTTTATTGTCCATCTATTTCTTAATTTTCCATCCATCCATCCATCCATCCATCCATCCATCCATCCATCCATCCATTATTAGGGTGGAGTTAACTGTTCAAAAAGGAAACCCCAGACATCCCTCTTCCTAGCAGCATTATCCAGCTCATCCTGGTGGTTCCTCAGGTGTTTCCAGGACAGAAAGGAAATTAAGTATGTACCAAGATATGTACCAAGGATGCATCATGATCAGGTGTTCAATCTACTTCAACCAACTCTTTTTGACGCCTATAAGGCACAGCAGCTCCCCTTCAAATTGCGCACCAGTGATACCTTTAAATCTATCTAATAAAAACCCCTGCTCTGTGAAATCATTACTTCCGCTTTGACATGAGATGATTCCCTGCAGCTTGACTCAGCAGCAGAAAGCGGCTGACACAAACAAGCTGGGAGGGATGACAGCAGCCCCGCCATTGGCTCGCTGCTCTGCTTCCTCCCCTCTGCCATTGGCTCCCCCGTTTTACCGGAGAGGTCGTCGGCCTGCAGGCAGAACGCATCGCCACTCCCTGGAGCCTTGCGTATGATGCGAATTTTATATTGTAGCAATGATGTCACTCTGTCAGATGTGGGCCACACCAAGTAAACAAAGCAGAAGGCGATCTGCGACCTTTAGCTCGTGTCCAAACGTTTCAGGCCATTATGTGTCTCTGGGAGACGTGCGCGGCAGCACGTAAGCGGAATCTCCTTGGTTAACATGTGATGTTCTGATGTGGACTTGGACCACTGAATGAACGCAGAAAGAGGGAAGCGGTGTCATCACATCACACACTGTTGCATCAAATACATGAGGCATATGGCACTGCGAACTTTGGGAGGTCCCATAGTAAGGTGAAAGTCATTTAAATTCAGGACAACGTTGCCTCTAATTATAATTACCCTCTCACAACAATAACTGGAAATGTGCTGTTCAGTTTTTAGTCTTTTCTTGTATGAAAAATATGTCAGCCCCCAAGTACTCATTATCAAGACTTTCATTTATCATTTGTAATCACATTCACACATTTTAATGCATTATTTGAGCGTTTTATGTGACAGACCAACACAAAGCAGTGTATAATTGTAAAGTTGAAAGAAAAGGATACATGGTTTTCAATATCTTTTTTATTTATATATTTTCAAATTAAATCTGTAAAGTAGCGCTGTTACCCACCTTCCAATTTTTTTTCCCATAACAGCATCAACTCTTTTAGAGGATTCCAGTACCAGCTTTGCACATCTAGAAATTTCTGCCAACTCCTCTTAAAAACAGACCGAGCTTAATCCGATTGGACGAAAAAACGTAGGGTAAAAGCGGTTTTAAGTCTTATCACAGATTCCCAACTGGAAATTTGGTTTCGACTCCACATGAATTTGCTTTCAGTTAAACCATTCCACCGTATGTTTAGTGTTTCTCCTGCTGGGCAGTGAACCACCATCTCAGTCTCAAGTCTTTTACTTCTAGCAGGTTTTCTTCCAATGTTCCCCTCTATGTAACATTTCTTCTTCAGACCAATAAATTTATGAAATTGTGATTTTTAAAAGGACTTTATATCTGTAACTAATTTTAAGACATTGTTACTCCTGAGTTTGTTATCCTTTCCTCCTAAGAAACGAGAACAAACCTTGAATATTAGTTCGAAAATGCCACTGAAAGGGAGTTTTTGACCAATTTAAAACTAAAAAGTCTCAGCTAGAGACTTCTTCACTCCAAGGATAAACCATCCAACCACAGCAACGAGTGTTTGGATGTTTGTTCCAGTGAAATGCCTACCACTTAGATCCATTCAGGATTTTAAAAGTATAAAAAAAAAACTTGTTGTTCTTGAGAGATCACTCTTTGAATAGCATCATCCTCTATTTAGTTAATATGTATTAGTTATTTGTTTGACACAGTTTGTATTTGTGTGGCTGTTTTCTCAACCAGCTCTCCCTTTTAGAAGAGATGTTTGATCTCAGTGGGACTCTCTGGTTAAATAAAGATATAATAAATAATGTAGTAGTGTAGTAGTGCTAAATTGTGCTCCCATCCACCCTTTTAATCAGCAGCAAACCATAAATTAAAGCAAATATTTGAGATCACATTGCTTTTATTTGTAGCTCTTAATGAGTATTTATGATTAAATCGCATAGCCACTTTCAGTTTTGCAAAGAAAGGAAATAAGCTGCACCCTTTGAATGATTTGAAGCATACTTTATCATGTCAGTTTGTATCTCTGAATGACTTCAAATTTAAGTCATTCTCACTTCAGTTACTTGTTTTAGGGCATTGTGTAAAAAAAAAAATAGGGTCACTGACACATCGCTCTACAATAATGAAGACTGTGTGGATATATGTCATCAAATGTCAATTATCAGGACATTTTCCATGTCGCTGCAGCATTAGGGTTTCCAGTTTCTCACACATGACCCGCACCTATTCTCAGACAGTGACACGCATAATTTGGGTCCTTGTGTTTCACATTAACAATTTATTAAACTTTGTGAACAGCCTCGTCAAGCAGACCAGCTATGTTTCCTACCTGACACAGTTCAGTGGCTCGGTTTCCAAATGTGAGCGGCCTGCTTGTAGTTTATCACCTCTGGGGGAGAGAGGTAGGGGAAATGTGGAGAAAATGGGGACTTGTTTCTTCTGAAATGAAGCTGAACATTTTCGTTTTTATGTTTAAAGGTCTCTGTTGTACAGAAAGACGTGTGACAGTGCTGCAGTGTCGGGACACCATCACCAGAGACGCCCCCAGGCTCGGACAAACCCTCCCTGTTCGACTCCTCTGGGAGAAAGAAAAGATTAGAATTGTTTCTCAGCACAAGACCTTGCAGTTTTAAAGAAGATGCTGTGAAAATTGGTGACAGCTTTAACTGGACAGTAGTCTGGTTGTCATCTTAACAAATTTATGTCGCTTCTGCTGAAATAATGGAAGAATTCATTTTGAGGATTTATCTTTGTGAGATGTTGTTTTAGTATTTCTGCATAATGTTCTTTCCTCATGACGCTACCAATTTTATGAAGTGAATAAATCCATTCTGGACGATAACAACCCCACAAGGTGATACTGCCAACCTCATACTTCACCGTTGGGGATCATTTCACCGTGTTTCATTCAAATGCAAGTAATAAAGGTTATTAAACACTTCAATTTTAGCTTCAGCAGACTACAGAACATGACTCCAAAACCTTAGGTCTTCTTCCCTGAGAAACTATGATTAAACTGTAATCTGACTCATCGTGTCCATAGACATAATATAAGAGTAGACGCGTCATTGGGCGGGTTCTGCCTATGCTGCGATGCGTCAGAGCGTCCGCCATCTTAAATGTGGCAAATCTGCAGTTACTCAGTCACTTAAACAGTATCAGAGGGACTTTAATCTCTGAATATACTTTGTATTCGTAGTATTTTTTTGTAATATTACAAGTTTATTTTCGTATCCCTTTAGCTTCATTCTCCTGAATTTATTCTCCTAAAGAATAAAAATATTTAAAATAATCTAACCTGGCCCTATTACTCCAGGAGTGAAATAATTCTGCAAACTGTGATTATTCTGGAAATGTTCCCCCTTAATTCTCATAATATGATGTTTTTATCATAACATTATCACTTTTGTGTTTGTTTGTTTATTTTTACTTTATTGACCTAGGACTTTTTTTTCCTCATATTATTATTTTTACCTCTTTAATACTCACCCAAAAAGTCTGTTCCTAAAGGTTCACATGTGACACGGTTTTATGAAATAATGAAGACCACAATGTTTAGATTTAACAAATTGATCATATTCATAACACATTCACACACACGCACACACACACACACACACATATATATATATATATATATATATGTGTGTGTGTGTGTGTGTGTGTGTGTGTATATATTTATTGCAGCACAGGAATGAGGCATCTTCTCTGATCCACGTTCACAATAACAGAACTCAACTTTTTTCTGCCACATACAATATGGCGGTGACGTTGACGTGCGAACCTGCGCCCTATGACGCGTCTACGTATATATGTCTGTGATCGTGTCCCTTTTGGAGCAATGGCCTCTTCCTCTTTCAGTGGCCTCTGAGCCCACGTCCAACAGGAGGTGTTTCACTGTGGAAATGACACTTCCTTACCAGCCTCAGCCAGCATCTTTAAAAGGCTTTGCTTTTTCTTCTGCTGACACATTTGCTCAGGCTCATCTTTGGGACACAGAGCTTGCCTTTACATTTCAGTGCTGTTTATATGTTCATTTAATTGTTTAAACAGATCTACTTGGCACCATCAGGACCTCAATTCTCTTCCAGATGGCTTTGCTGATTTCTTTCGATTTGTCCATGATGTATCATAAGCACGCAGCATGTTTGGGGTGTTGCCTTAAAATACATCCACAGCTGTTCCTCATTTAGCTCAAAATGTTGTGAGTTAACCTGTCGCAAGCTCAAAAAAAAAAGCCATGGCATCATCACCAGGCCTTTCCTAAACTGTTTAAAGGCAAAGCTCTTGATTATGAAGAAAGCATTAAATATACGTTGAAGAAATTACTTCTTTATTCTGGCAAATAGAAATATTTTTGGTAATCCTGACTGAAATAAAACAGGAAAAAGTTGGCCTGATTAATGTCAGATGGTGGGCAAACCCAACATGTTTTGTGTGTAATACTGTGCGTATAAATATCTGGTTACACCTGAAGGTGCCCTTTAGAATACATACAATGAAACTGAAAAAGTTAAATAGCCGTAAATTGTTAAGCTTCAGCACCATACTTTTGTCGAGTGTTGACAGAGTGTCCCAACATCTCAGGCACAGACTACACTGTTTTAGGATATGAAAGGAATGACCTGTTGGTCAGTATTACATAAGAGGGCAGGAGACGTATCTGTGTCATCTAATACAGACGCTTAATCCAGAGTAACAGGAACTGCATGGTATGTTCTAGATGTATCAAGCTGGAGTTAGCGCTGTCACTGAAACTCATTAGCATTAAGTTGGTGTTTCTAGCGAAAATTTGATAATAAAAGCCGTGTACGCGCTGCAGCAAGCCAAACTGTTCTGGATGAAAGCCCATTTAATTCCAGGAAAGCAGATGGGGGGTGGCATGTTGGACGCCAGAGCCAAGCTGTCAGCAGGATAAAAGGACTGGGGACACTTGTAAACAACGCTATTATAAACAGAGGTGTGGGTGATGCAGCAGAGCAAAGTGGATGGTGATAAATGAGTTGTTATGGAAAGCTGGAAGGAGGTGCTGGTTGCTGAGAGAGAGGAAGAGAATGACAATGAAAACCCCCAGAGGATGAGACGTTAGGTTTCTTTAGCGAGGGGTTGTAAAACATGAGCTTGTTGTTACGCATGTGAAATATTACATCACTTGGTGCATTTTAGAGTCATGTGATTACTTCGGCATGATCAGCTGGAAGCGGGGGGTAACTTCATGACAATTAAAGGATATGTGTTCTGTGTCAGTATATTATCATAAGAATGCAATTATTTGATTGCAAACGTACTGCTTGTAAATTGTTGTGACACAGGAGACAGAAAATCAGAGGATAATTCATTCGCTCTTTAAACACTGAGCCAGTCTCATGCATCCTGTGAACTAAAATGTAAGTTGTTTTTCACATGTTGGGTTAAATTACATGAAAGAAAAACAATGACAAGCATCCAAATGTACTCCTCTCTCTTTCCACCAATCAGAATCCAGTATTGAAACGAGATTCGCTGAAACCATGACAACAGGACACCTACCCCATCCTGGATCTCCAGCTCCCTCTGCTGTTTGAAAAGTGGAAGTCCAGACCGGACTCATTTCAAAACAATTTAATGCTGATTTTTACTTGTTAAATGTGAGTGTTTTAGGTAAAACTCTTTCTTCGCCTTCTCTACATTCATTCAAAAATTATAATTATTTGGTTTTAGTGTAATAACATGAGCTGAAAAACAGAAAATGGAAAGGTAAACAGACGAGCTTTGAGGAAGAACTGCACCTCCTGATGCAATGCAGTTTTTTTTTTTAGCAACCTCTATTCTTTATGGAAGCACTGTGTGTTTTCAGCAAATTGTATAATGAGGATGCTTTATCCCTTGCGTCTTCAAAAATCCTACCGCCACACATTTTAATGATGAGTCAAACAACGCAGCCCATTTTCACAAGGAAAACAATAAAGAGCCAATGGCCCCTTGAAAGAAATTAACCCAGGGTCTCTGTTTAGACTTGGCTATATTCTGCAATGCAGGCACAGACTACACTGTTTGCTGGAAGAGGAGATTGAATAATTATCCTTCCTGTTGATGATTTTGGCAAAACTCCCTTGGTTTCTATTTTGAAAATATGCAGTTCTTTGCTAAATTATTCATCCCCCTCTTAATTTTAAAATTTTTATGTGTAAATCGAGTCCATCTGAGTGGCTATAAAGCTGCTCTATGAAGACCTCTGAGGTTTGTCAGAGAACATTAGTGAACAAAAAAACATCATGAGGATAAAATTACACAGCGGACAGGTTAGTGAGAAAGCTGGGGATAACTTTAAAGCAGGGTTAGGTTATGAAGCAATATCTCAGGCTCTGAGCACCTGACAGAGCACTGGTTAATCCTTCATCCTAAAATGGAAAATGGCACAACAGCAAACCTGCTGAAACATGGCAATCCACCAAATGCTTTAAGTGGGCCGTTATGATGTGCGATGATTCCTAAGGTGGAGACAATCCCACCTGTCCATAAAGAGTTTCATAAAGTGGTGCGTAATTGGAACGGTGGCAGCGTTGGCGCAGCTGGAGGATATCTTTGATGGAAAAATGCAGCGGGAGCCCACTGACCTGCTGGCACATGATGATGAGTGGCTTATTGGCCGGTCCAAATTGCCCAGGGAATTATTTTTGAACTGGCCCCAGCGTTACTGCGAAACAGGGAACAGGGAAAGCAGGAGGAACCGTGCATTGCCTTCTCAGGCGGAGTTAACATCCCTCAGCTGTAAACCAGCCCTCTGGGACGAGCTCATTCATATGTTGTTATCCATCTAAATCAGTGGAGTCAGCTGGAAACGCCCTCGGGCCTCAAAAAGTAGTAGTTGTTGATGATTTTCTTTTGACGTTTTTTATTTATGAATCTGCTCAATAATATCTTAAACATGCAAGACTAAAAAAACAAAGTGGTCTAAATTTTGGAGAACCTGAGTAAGTAATCATTGGTCTAAAACATGAATAGCATATTTATTTTATTTTTTATGTTTATTTTATTCTTTTTTTGGGGGGGCGGTTGCATGTTTTTGCTTCTAAATGAAAATGAACTGAAAAATTAAGACTTTGTGTTGTACCTAACTTTGTTTTTTATACATTTGCCTAGCAAACCAAATAAATAAATCAACTTCCACTGTTTACCAGTCAAATTTGCTCCGAACTTGAGTTATGGTGAGAGACTGAACAAAATCAGAGGGACCCACTTTGGGCACCGCTGACCTAAACTAATAGACTGCAGCAGCAGGACATCAATCAGAAAAGCAGCCAAAAGGCCCACAGTAACTCTAGATGAGCTGCAGAAGTCGACGGCTCAGGTGGGAGAATCTGTTGAGCAGACAACTAAAGTCCATTATTGCACTATATGTGCACATCTAGTAGAAACATACTCCAAAAGACTTCTAGCTATTGTGGAATTTGGGGGTTTATTTTCAAAACAAATATATTAAATTCTTGTTTGTGTGCTGCTTTGTGCTAGTTGATCAGTTAAAATCCTATTAGAATACATTGACGTTAGAGCTTGTAACGCAACAAAAGAAATACTGATAATTTTACACTGTTCTGCACACAAGGAGGAAACACTGAGTAATGAGAAATGATTTGCTGCTCCTTGTGATTCTTTTCAGCATTTTATCCAGTACTTTTTAAATACAGTGGCTAAATAAAAGCTCTTCAGGATTAATTTCATCCTAGATGTTGATGAAACATATTCACCTGTTTCCTTCTGTAGATTCCTTTTTGATCCATCTGTTTTGTTTGTAAATTTTATATGAATAATTAACTTTGTAAAGATGCCAGCATAAGTATAATTCTCAAGCTCAGCAAATTGTTATATTAAGCATTTATCACAATAATTACTATTAATTATTTCATAGTCAAACATCATTAATTGTTGGTATGTAACATGTTTCATATAGCACTTAGTAGAGATTGAACCAAGAAGTGCTTTCTACAGTCGAAACATGAAATCCGCATAAAATGCCAGGCTGTAATAATGAAAAAGTTGAAAAACATTTAACAAAGACTAATATAACAGAAACAACACAAGTTACTCAAAAGAAATGGCATATGCATGAGAACTGTTGCGTCTCTGCATTTGGGGCAATTTTGGCCCCACCAGATGTTGCTGTGGAGCTCTGTGTTCACAATAATCAGTGGGACAGGGTCGTTCTTTATAGACCAATATTGTAAAAAATAAATAAATAAATAAATAAATAAATAAAAACAAAAAAAAAATAGCCTGATTCCCTTACCAATAAAATTCTGTCAGAATTTGTGTCTATATGTCTAAGTCTGCCATAAAACTGACAAGCTCAGCAGGCTAAATTGTCTCTAGGCGCCTTGATATTGGTGCCAGCCCACCAATATTTGTTTAAATAATGAACATCTGAAATCACAGTGGGCATACCCAACATGCTCTCAGAAGACAGCCGTGGGTCACAAATCCTCTGGCCCCAAGCTTGGATCCCCATGCTGCAGGTGTACCTACTATGAAGAGAAACATGACAGAGAACAAAAAGTTAAAAGTTGAAATAACAACAAACAATGCATATTGGAGAACAGTAGGAGAAGTCAGCAGAGTGAGAGAAGTACACCCTGATGTCCTCCAGCAGCCTAAGCCTATAGCAGTATAACTACAGAGATAGCTCAGGAAAACCTAACCCACTCTAACTATAAGCTTTGTCAAAAAGGAAAGTGTTAAGATTAGTCTTAAAAGTAGACAGGGTGTCTGCCTCACGGACCAAAACTGGGAGTTGGTTCCACAGGAGAGGAGCCTGATAGCTAAAGGATCTGCCTCCCATTCTACTTTTAGAGACTCTAGGAACCACCAGCAGACCTGCAGTCTGAGAGCGAAGTGCTCTGTTAGGAACATACGGGGTAATCAGAGCTCTGATATATGATGGAGCTTGATTATTAAGGGCTTTATACGTTAGAAGAAGAATTTTAAAATCCAATCTTGATTTAAGAGGAAGCCAATGAAGGGAAGCTAAAATAGGAGAAATATGAGCTCTTGTTAATTTTCATCAAAACACTTGCTACAGCATTTTAGATCAGCTGAAGGTGTTGAAATGCATTTTGTGGACTTCCTGATAGTAAAGAATTACAATAGTCCAGCCTTGAAGTAACAAATGCATGGACTAGTTTTTCAGGGTCACTCCTGGACAGAATGTTTCATATTTTGGCGATATTATGAAGGTGAAACAAGGAAACCCTTGAAACCTGTTTTATGTGGGATTTAAATGACATGTATTGATCAAAAGTAACACCAATGTTATTTTTTACTTTATTAACAGAGGCCAATTTAATGCCATCCAGATTAAGTGATTGATTAAGAAGTTTATTTTTAAGGACTCTGGTCCAAAGATGAAAACTTCTGCCTTGTCAGAATTTAAAAGCAGAAAATTAAAGTCATCCCGGTCTTAGGGTACGGGCCTGTAGTCGAAGTAATTGATTGGCTTTGTCAGGATGAATGGATAAATATAGCTGAGTGTCATCAACATAACAGTGGAAACCACAATGCATCTTCTCACCATCCTCAACAACATTGTATCTACTGTGGGTTACTTCCAGATACTAGAAACCACAACCTTTTTCCAGGACCTGAGATACTGCTCCGAAGAACTCCCACCAGAGACTGTAGCTCTCAAGAAATATAACATTCAATGGGAGCTGTTGGTCATCTTCTACACAACCATTATTCAGTCTGTCCTTTGTTCATCCATCACAGTTTTTGTGTCATCCACTAAAAAGAGCAGGTTCACACTTCAACAAATAATTAGGTCTGCAGAGAGGATTATCAGTGGTGAACCTTCCTCCACCCAAGACTTGCACAGGCCCAGGGGTGAAGAAAAAGGCTGGTAACATCTCCGCAGACCTCACACATCCTGGACACAAAACTGTTTAGACTTTTACCATGTGGTCTGATCGGCAGAGCAATAACCGCAATAAAAACAAAACATATTCAAGAGTTTAGTTTTATCTTCCTTTTTATATATCTACATTTTATTATAAAACTATTGGACTGTTAGAGGCTAGAAAGGCCTTACACTGGTGCAGGTATCAAGAATCGTAATTGTCCATTTGTAGCCATGATTCAATTTTACCATACCATAACACACAGACACAAATAAAAAAAACACCCATAGAAAAAAAACAACCATGAGCATCCCTAGAAAAGATGCTCAGAAATGCAAAAACACTGTTTGACAAACTAAATTTAAGGTTAAGCTGTACAGCAAAAGAGAAATTCTTATCAGAAGTGGAAACATATTGTGCAATTATTGATAGATATAAAATAAATAATTGTGCAATCTGCATGAATGTACAAACAAACAGTCTATGAGAAGCTAAAAAGTATGCAGTCATTAACATCTTCTAACAGTGACTTGTACAAGCTAAAAAAGAGGGAGGGATAGCAGTCTATTTACAGAACGTTGAAAAAAGATATGCAATTTGCATGAATCTACAAACACTCCCTGAGAAGCTAATAAATGTGCAAATAGTCATTAGCATCTGAGAGGCAGTTTAATTATTCTCAATCGGATCAAGAACCTGTGGAACCAGCACCGTGTTTGCGAACAGATTACAAACCGTCCAGCAGCCATGCAGCCAGAGCTACAATGGGAGGGTTTAGATCAACACATATTTCTGATCCTGAACGGTCCAGTTAAAGTCAACCCCTAAATCCTGTGGCAAGAACTGAAGATTTATGTTCACAGTCGCTTGCCATCCAATCTGACTGAGGGTGAATTATTTTGCAAAGAGGAATGTGCAAAAAAATGTTTGTCTTTCGACTTGGAAAGATGGTTTAGATGAGTCTCTGTTAAAGCCAAATTCAGTTCTACAAAGTAATGATACAAAAGCACCCCATATTTAAAAAAAAAAAAATTATTTAATTAAAGAAGTGAAGTTTGTAGTTTTTATGAAACAAAATATAAAACAGTGAATACGTCAGCAAGGATCTCCAAAGTGTTTCCTTAAATTGGTTTCCAGAAGTAAAACTCGATAAGCTAAAACATGCCCAGATGTGACACAATTCAAAAAGAGTGAATGTACACAAATAAATATAATTAAGTATATAATGCTCAGCAAACGCTCCTGCTAACATATTATTCTATTTGCAAATGAAACAAATGACACAGGCATATGCTGCTGTTTCTTAGAGCACACTGGAGAGAATGAGAAAGCACTGCCAGCATTTCATTGCCCTTTCTATTAAAAGCACCAGAGCTAAGCAGGGATACTCTCTTCCTTCATAAGTTGATTGGACCAAATGTTTTTGTCCTGCAGTTGGCAGAAACACGTGGTGTCACCTTTTCCTTCACGAATGAACCAGCCGTTCTAGTGTTTAAAAGTGACAAAATACTCTTTTTTGCACCCTAGATATAGAGGGAGTCTACAAAAACAAAACAGAGTCATGCATGATTTAATTGTGTGATGGATTTCATACAAAATTATGCATTTAAGTAATGGTTGCATGGAGGACGCGTGGCCGCCCTATTGTCTGTGCATGACCCACATTGTCACTATAGCAAAATGGGCTAAGAGGGCTTTATGCCTATCAATAGCAGCAATCTGGACTCTTTTAGGGAAAATTTTCAGGAGAAGGATTAAGCTTGATTAAATAGCCAGTTTTAGTCTGTTGGAGCTTGGCCCAGCATGCAGTGGTGACTCATAGAGTGAATTGGGATGTGCCCTATGATGAATGTCTTTGTCAGTTTCTGCAGCTTCATCAAAAGCATTTTCCAATTTAAAGTTCATCTGTGAACAAAGCCAAGCGAAATAAAGTTTATTCAGAAGTTAAAAATGTGAATAAGTCAATGTGTTTCTCAAACAGAATTTCTCATCAGGCATGATTTTACTGCTGCTGCTCAAAATCTATGCCAGTTTTATAAATCCATATTGTTACACACTCCTGTGCGTCTATAATCAAAGTCCTTTTGTGAGTGGCTTCTTCCAGATCCGATAATTGTCATGTATTGAAAGGTCAGTCCATCTTTTGCTGATATTTGCTACTAATGACTTCCCCTGCAGTATGCATCTGAAGCTGATGCATACTGCCTGCAGTATGCATCAGCTTCAGATGGATTATAGTGATTATAAGGTAAGCCACTTACCACTGAGTGGATTATAGGACTGGGGCGCATAATCATTTCATCTTTCATGTCTCAATAACTCTAAGATTGATTGTATCAGGCGGATAACGTGCTACATACACCTAGTTTTCTATCTGTTAAATGTCACATGTGACATATACTTAGTATAAGTCTTTGTAATAATTTCGTTGAGTAAACATAAGTAATTGTCACATTAAAAGTTTTTTTTTTTTGTCCAAACTAAATTATACACATACCATCACTATTTTTTAGATGCAAACATTCCCAGTCTCAACCAGCTGTTTCCCTCAAATGAAGATGCTTAGGATGTTGGTTCTTGTGTATTTGATGAATAACAATTATAGTAAAGCCTATTTTAACATTGCCATGGGCTGAGGGGGTGATGACTAAAAGGCCCTCTGCTCCAAACCTGACATCTTTAAGGTCAGACGAGGTCCGACACAGACTCGTCAAATGCCTTCTGGAGAAAAGTTAAATGGTCAGACAATATAAAGATTGAGCTAGTTGGCCATAATGACAAGAAGTATGTTTGGAGGAGCTGAGGCGAGGCCTTTAATGTGCCAGCTTTAATGCATAGGAGTCCTAGTATCATGTACAAAGTGAACAGAATCATGAAAAAGCAGGACTTCACCCAAAGTTCTTTAATTTCTCACATCAAATTAATAGCTACAACTTTAAATCTTAGATACAATTAAGTGTTCCAACCAGAAAAGGGATCCCAAACACACACATTTCTTTTTAAGCAGTTTAACGTTAAGCTTCTGGAATGACCCCAACATCAAACATTTTTTGCGTATCCTCTACAAATTCTGATAAGAAGAAGAGTAGTCAAATATCCGGCTAGACTTTATGCCCGAAGCTTCCTGGTTACAACTAAATTTGTGTCAGATCTTTTGAACGTGCCAAAAGGTATTTAGTCAAACATTAGTAGGGATCTATGTTTATATTTGACTCTATATGTCTCATTTTATTCCTGTGCGGACTACAGAAAACTCACAATAAATTAAAAACCTTAGTTTCCACCTACCACTTAAAAGATCACAGACGTTTTATGTTGGATAATCTTTCTACCCTGAACCGAGAACAGTCCATAAAAAATCTACAATAATCTGAGATTCATGCCCATGTTGAGGGTATGCAAACTTTTGACTTGGACTATAGATATACAAGTGTAAGAAGGGAAAAATCTAGCTTGTCAAACATTTAAAAAGTCAGTGTCTGAGTGGTTTAGACCAGGGGTTTCCAAACTTTTCAGCCTGTGACAACCAAAATCACAGCACCAGGACCCCCAAGAGGCGTGGCACGACCCTCCGGGGGCTCCCGACCCCCACTTTGGGAACCCTTTGTTTAGACTCCCCTAACTTGGAAAATATACCCAGCTGTACTGTCAATAATGACACAGGAGGTCTTAAATTTTAAATATAAATAAATGTACAAGGGAAATAATCTGTTTGGTGATCTGGAAAATAATCAAAGGAAGTTTGAGACGTTTCCAGATTAATTATCAAGTCAGTGTTAAGTGAATAAGGGGAAACAGACAGGTCCGTTTTAAAAAGAGGAAAGTGGTTTCAGATAGGACCTATATGCTTTTTTAACTGGTGTTTTTTTTTTTTTAAACTTGTTTTCTGTACGAAATTAACCCATATATATATATATATATATATATATATATATATATATATATATATATATATATATATATATATATATATATTACTTTTCAATAATAAACACTCCTGCACATTTGATAAAGTCTCAGGTTGTGTATTAAGGTAATTATTACTTTTACATTTGGCGTGAAATGAAGCAGGTGAATCTCTGAATACATTCCTACAGAATTACTGCAGACTTTCGGCGGGGAGGCGTAGTGGTGGAGCTTTTATTGAACAGGAGCGTTGATTGTGACACATGAGGGTTGCGCCTCTGTTGGCCTCAGCACTGCAACCAGCCGACGTCAACCATAAATAACGAGCTAGCCAGTTGTTGTTTTGGGGGAATAAGAAAAGAGCTGCAAGCGGAAGAAACACCGGATTTGGGCTTTTTTCCCCCTTCGCTCGTTTAGTTTTTTCAATTTATTTTAAAAAATATACAGCTGAAGCAATGTCCACGCCCGCAAGGAGACGGTTAATGAGGGATTTTAAAAGGTAAAGACGCCGTTTGTGGAAGCCGCCGCTTCTGTTGTTCTGTGTTTAAGCTAGCAGCGTTAGCCCGACGAAGCTAGTTAGCTTAGCGTCAGCCCCGGTTGAAGACAATACTGCTCATACTAGGACACATTTTACCGTCTAAAAATGTCCCACACCGAATAATATCTGTGTCTTTCTTTGATAGCAGTTGGTTTTTAGTCCGGGCCTAAACGTAACGTCTTAACTGTTGATGACGAAAGGCTCGTTTTAGCTTTTATGTTCTTATGAAATTACGCCAGTGTTTTTGGTGTTTGTGATGAGTTTTCCTTTCCGTTTAAGCTTCAACATTGCTTGCTTTACAGTAACGCAGGAAGTCTAAAATCAGTATGGATGAAAGGTTTCTCACAGCTATTTGACTGGTTAATGGAAATTAGACACAAAGTTAACAGAAATCTGCTTATTTAGCAATAGGTAGGGTTATCATTGTCCGATGCTAAGGTAGAAACACTCAGACGAACTGTTTATATATATATATATATATATATATATATATATATATATATATATATATATATATATATATATATATATATATATATATATATATGCTTTCGATTTTCCATTTCAGGGATGGAGATTTCGGGGATTTTTTTTTTTGTCGAGGAAAGCACCGGCTTTATAGTGGCTATATAAATTCCTGCCACCTCTTCTTTAGGCGCTTATGTAATCAACAACTTCATATTTTCTATATTAAAATGTCAGCATTTACAATTAATATAGGACTGTCACAATTTATATTACTGTACATTATTAGATTTGGGGAATTTAACAAATAGACAAGCAAACAGTTATTGGTATAGGGCTGTAGGTTTTGATTGTGGTCTTGAAAATCATTGTTAATAACATTAGAAATAAACAGCTACTGCTCCTAAAATAACAGTATTATGGTTTTAACCATTTGTAACATTTATTTTTGATTTTTGTCTCCGCCTTTAAGTCTGAGACTACAGTTTTTTTTTTTTTCCCCCACCGGAAAAAATAATTACTACTTCCAGTTTAGGGGAGGAGGAGTTAATGTCTCTCTAGCCACTAAGAGATTAATAGACAAGGTCCTTGTCCACAGCAACACAGGAGAAGGAAGAGCTTAGCCGAAAGGCAAAACTTTTGATTTACCAGTCTGTCTACATTCAGACCAATGAGAAAGTCCCAGCAGTTTAGTTGAGGTGGTTTGGGCACCTGATCAGGTTGTTTAAACTACCTGGGAGGCCTGGGATCCTCCTGAATGAGCCGTTAAGTGTCCCTGGGCAAAAAAAAAAAAAAAAAAAGGAGATGTATGGATTACCATCCTGAACCTTTTACTTCCACACCCAGATCATTGAAAGGTAGAAGTGTAAGGCTGGATAAGGCTGGTCAAAACTATCATAATATACCTGTCAAATGTAGTAAATTCAAGTGCATTTTGGGCAGAATATTTAACCTTTTTTACAGTTTCTGGCCTTAAAGAGTGACACGGGGAGTATAACGAGCCGATCTCGGCTGGTTAAGTTGTCCGGCTAGCTGCTCAGGTAACCATAACACTGGGCTGCTTACAGCTCTCTTAGGTTGCCCACTGTGGTTAAAAACCTGATTTAACATCCTGACACGTTTCTTTGTGTGAAATAATTCAGAACCGATAACTTTCTTTTATTGGTTTAGCAGTGGATAAGTGTAAGAGTTTTCTTTTAGCCAGCTGACTGGCAGTGTGCAGCAGCAAGCGGAGGAGGGGGCAATGCTGCGTTTACTCTATGCTCAACACATCTGGAGAAAAATCCGACAACTTCTGCCATCTTATTTAAACCACATGACTCAAAATCTAGTGTTATTAAAAGTAACTTTAAAAAAAAACAGGCCTTAGTCTGTTTGTAAGTAATATCACAATTATGGTGTGCAGAGAAAACTAAAAATGGAACGCTTACCTGAGAAGACACTGCTACTAAAACTCACCGTTCCCCGTCTGTTGCCGTGCTCCATATGGCACCCTGTGGCGCTGGATATATGCTTTGTTATTCACAATCAAGAGACTGTAAGAAACTCTACAATAAAACCCACAAAACCTTAAAGCAGGATGGATAAGGTGTCGCTGTAACTCTACTCTGCTGTGCCAGTCCCCAGGTGGTGAACTTTAACACCGAGGCAGACGAAACACAGTTGCTCTGCATGAATCGGTCTTGTGTGTCCCACACCAATACTGGCTTACTGCGCTCCATCTTGCGTTCTATTGCTTAGCCCCAATTCTTTGAAATGTTTTTCATAGAATACTTTTCACATGTTTACAGGGTAGATTTTACTGTCGAATGAATAACTCAATCTAGGATTAGGTCTTAAATTATTTTTTTCCCCAACAATCTTATTGGTAAAACATTTTTTTTTTTAACCATTGCAGTCATTTTATACCTAATAAAAAAGGTTTTTGCCTTCACATGTAATAAAGATGGTTGGGTTTAGGTTAAAAAATGACATTTAGGAATAATTGGTGGATGCATAGCAGTAAAAGTAGGTTCCCCGTTTATTCACAGGCCATCGCATTAATATATTTAGGGCCGGATGATAATTCAATAACAACATATATCGAGCGATAGACGTGTGGTGCAATAGTAAAAAACAAAAAAGTTCAATAGAACAATTTTCCTTGTTTTGCATTCCAGCCTATCATGTGGGTTAATGCTAGGCCGCTACATACTCCCAGCCAATCACAACACAGACCCAGGAACTCGCTGTCACCAAGCTCCGCCCCTTCCAAGAGTTCAGAGAGGACATGCGCTTTTTTATTGTTTAACTTACAGATTTGGTAATAAGCTGGTTGAATTCAGTGTTTGTGTTTTCTTTATCTTAAAGGTGCATAGCGATAATATTATTTATTATGTAATTTATATGTCAGTACCTCACTCTGGTAGGATACAACGTTTTTATGAAAGATCACGTCCTACGGGCATATTAGTTGTTATTTTGGTGTTTTTATGCTTTGTTTTTGCTCAATTCGTGTTAAATTACGATTTTAACGGAAGTACGTACTGGAAATGCTCAGCAGGGGTTAAAACAAGGAAGCAGCTAACGGCTATTAGCATCTCCCAGCGAAACAATGAAGAGAGGTCCAAGATCCAGTGAAAAAAAAGCGCAAAAAATATGTTTCCAAGAGGAAAATGACTGGAATGTCGCTGGGAATATAGTATGAACGTTGGTGTTCACTGAAGCTGCGGAGGCTCAGATGTGACCACAGAGTTGACTACATGTTCTGATATGAGGCTCTTACTGTTGCTGTAGATCGGTGTATTTAATTAATAACGGTTGGTCTTCGATCACACCAAGCTGCCGCTTTACTGGGATGCCCTGCAGAGGGTCACGCTCGGTCTGGCATTATTTACAAGTGATTTATAAATTAAGCAAACATTGTGATAGTTCTGCGATAATGCCGCTATATGTCACCACATCTGTTTATATTGGTAAATCGCGCCTGAGAGCGAATTTATCTTTTGGCTCAAAAAGGACCATCAAAACACTATCAAGATGTAGGCTTGGTGTATTTAACCTTATTTTGTCATGATCAAACCTTTTTTTTTTTTTTTATAAGCATATTACGTTTTTTAAATAGGTCATTAAGCAACAATATAAAATGGCCTGGGCTGTATTTAAAATATGTTTTGAAGAATTTGTTGACAACTATTGATCTTTATCGATATGCATTTTTTTTCTATATCATTCAGCCATAACACAGGCTTCTAAAATTGGTCAAGGCAAGTTTTTCTGAGGGAACCATTAACCACAAACTAGATGGCCTTAATTTGCATCTGATTTAGAGCAGGTTTAATTCATCACCGTCAAAACACATGGAATTTTTCCCCAATTAAAATCATTTTGTGGCACATGTGGCCTTTTTATTTGTCAGTAGCCTGACAAAGAGACATACGGCACTGGTCCGCAGGCCAGGTCTCCACTAAGGCTACCATAGATGGGTCGCCCGCCCTACCCCTGCGTCACCACTGTGTCCCACAGAAGCACTTCTAACCACCAGTTACCTACGACTGTGATTTACTCCAGATCTACAGTACGCTGACATGTCAATAATTTCAGTAAAACAAAGTAACTCTCACTGTTTCCCAGTCAATACACTGAGTAGTGCACCTTTCACATCACTAAAAGAGGTTAATTATAGTGGGTTTGTCTGCAGCAGGCCCATTAGAAAGGGATCCATTAGAAAGACATCTTATCAGCTTACCAGATTTAATTGCTGCAATTCTTGATATAATCCATATTTAGTCTAGACACGGGGTTATATAGGGCATTTAGATGCTGTATAGTCATCCCTGTACGTGTCCTGTTCATATTAGTGATCAAAAGCAAGACTTTGATAACATGGTTCAAATAAGCAGCTCTCAGGCAGCTAATTCCAGCAAGCTAAATTTATTTTTAATGTTTATTCTGTCCTAACACCCTAATCGGCAACAGACTGATGTTGGAGGATTAATTTAAAACGCCGGCTCTGATCTGCTCATGTCTTGGTTGCTTGGCACTTGTCGCTGTAGCCCCTTGGACTGCATGTCCCAGAGATCATTCGTCATAACCACCCGGGCCAGCTCAAATTGTGAGACAACACCTCAGGGTATCAGCCATGGCAGATCCGTATTTAAAGATTTCTGTTTTAGATTAAACACTTGTGTTGTAAACTGATGTGGAGCATAAAAGACTGAGTAGAACGTTAACGTTCTTGATGAGGACTAGGACAGGAGCATTCAGGAGCCACAGACTGGTCCATACAGGATGTCGAATACGATAAGTAATTTGTTGCTCTTAGCAATTTCAGAAAGAAATGTAGATGTTTTGATTATTTTCAAACTTCAAAACCTGCTACCGGTGTTATTAGATCCACCCACGTGACATTCTTTAGATATTTGTTAGTTACTTGTTCGATGGAGTTCCTGGACATGGTAAACAGTTGGTGACTTAATAGGAAGTGAGTAAAAAAATAGCAGTTTTCTGTCTGTGGTAGAAAAGATGTGAAACAAATGTCCAGTGGCGAGAAAAACTAGAACTCAAGGCTATAACTATAGATCTTCAGGATGTTTAACACTTGATTATACAATTGATTATAAAGCGATTTAATTAAAATTCAGTTTATTGAGATTCAATTTTTGGAAAATCTGGATTTTATTTTGCCAATGCACTCATTGGTCGTCCATGAAGAGAATAGCATGCAATGCTGAATATGTCTAGGAAAATATGTTGTCAATATATTGCAAAGAAGATTTTTTATTCTTTTACCATAAGACGAGGCACTTTCATTTAATTCATTTACTTTTTTTTTTAAGTTAGTTTGAAGTTACACAGGTGAAGCCTGTTCTAAGCTCATTGTGCAATACCACTAGCAGAAAACATTTTATGTTTTCATTGTTTACAAATTATCTTACAAATGATCCATCTTGTTTTAGAAGCCCGTTTCACAGCTTGGATTTAGTTACACTTTGAATTCAGGTCAAGTCCCAGATGAAATGCTAGACATAAAAACAGGTTTGGAAAAAATGGTAACTTTTTAATATCTTTTTGTGAAATGAAAATGGAGGGGGAAAAAATCGATTAAACAGACTTGGTATAATAAAATTTGAGATTTCATTTTTAAGCAGTATCGCCCATCCCTACTTGATCAATTGCATTAATTCTAGAAAAGAAATCCATAAAAGATTTAAATAAATGTTTAGAATCTAAACATTTGCACATCAAAGTCAGTCAGGAAGAAGTTTAGTTACAGAGTCGACTGTACAGGGCAGAGAGAAGTCGCAGCACACGACATTTCCTGCTGCATCGCTTCTGCAAGGCTTAAATATCCTGCTGCAGACTTACTTTCTGTTCTGCAGAGGTGACAACAAAACATCATCAAAGCCTCGTCACAGCTTTGGTCATTTCCCTATAGACATTCCTTAACTCTCAAGTACACCAGTGTTTTAAATACAGATTGTTTTGCTAATAGCTTACCAAAACAACACAGTTTTTAAATATTTAAATCAAAATGCCCCCTATTTCTTTAGCTGTGAGTGTTTTTAATTTGCTAAAGAAAATGGCAGAAAACCAGTTTGTTCTGCAGCACGTGTAAAATATGCTCTCAGACACCTTCTCTGAAATGATGCCCTTTAGGGGAGTATGACAATAATGGGGGTATTTTTATTCTCCCCCACCCCATTTCCTCTCGACCTTTCCGTGCAATGGAGATGTTGACCAAACCGTGCCTCCAGACCTTTGCATAACCTTTTTTGTTTTAAGTTATTTCCAACTTGAAGTGCAGCAGAGGGCATCTCTGGTGGAGGTGGCGTGTGCAGCACCGGGGCTTTGATGCCTACGGGGGTTTCCATCAACAGAACAGTAGAGCCTCTGAGCCTTCAGTGGCATATGTTGGCTGACATCTGAGGGTTGCATGGGCAGTGTGTGGCTGATCCTGTAAGCCTGGATCTGCATACAGTGTCATGTTCCTTGTTTTGTTAGATAATTGTCCTGTCGTCAAGGTGTTTTATTAGTTGCCTCACGCTCAGCTCATTCATCACTCCCTCTGGCTGTTCTTCCTTTTGTTCTTAGTTATTATTTCGTTTTTTTTCCCAGCCTCTTCCTGTCTCTTTTTCTCTCCTCCGTAACGTTTCTTTTCCCCCTCGTTTCTCAGACTTCAGGAAGATCCTCCCACTGGTGTGAGCGGAGCGCCGTCCGAGAACAACATCATGCTTTGGAACGCTGTTATTTTTGGGTGAGTCATGTTGCCATGTTCTAAATCCAGCTCCGCCCCACTGGCTCCGCTGTGCCTTTTGTGATGCACGTTTTCTGCAGCCCGCTCCAGTCATTGTGCTCCACTTCCCCTCCGTCCACCTCTTTTTATAAAAAAAAAAATACTGCAGTTGATAAACTCTAGGGTTGTGCACTTCTAGCCGGTGGCTCCAACAATCCGATTCATTTTAGTGGCAGAACTGTTCAGTACTAAACGATTCACCCCTTAATCACGATGTGGTTGGAGTCATTTAATTCAGGGTTTTAATAATGGGTTTATTTCAGTGTGACAACAAAAGGCAATCAATAAAATTTGGGGTGGTATACCCATTTACGACCGCATTAAAACAACCTTGCACAAACGACTCAGTGAACTGAAAAAATGTATCC
Organism: Fundulus heteroclitus; assembly: GCF_011125445.2. NCBI lineage: Eukaryota > Metazoa > Chordata > Actinopteri > Cyprinodontiformes > Fundulidae > Fundulus > Fundulus heteroclitus. The sequence continues at coordinate 11,361,351 of NC_046371.1, read as the reverse complement.
AAACTTCAAAGCACAGATGCAAGCAGCATCAAGGACCACTTCAGCAGCAACAATCCATGCGACGTGTGGAGAAACATCCCGGATTATAATGACCCGGCTCTCCCCGACGCCGTAAACAGATTTTGCAGGCGTCTATTCTCCAAGCAGCAGGGAGCCCTGAACGTCTTCCCCAGCCAGCGGGAGCACCATCAGCTCCTCCACCAGGTGACCTCCTCCTTCAAGAAGGTCAACACCAACAAGGCTGCAGGTCCAGACATGGTGTCAGGTCATGGGCTGACCAGCTAGCAGGGGTCTTTCTGGACATCTTCAACCTCCCTTCAGCTCTCCATGTAGGGCCCTATAATTTCCGCGATCGCGGAATTGGCAAATTAACGCGGAATCTAGTGTAAACGCGGAATTTCTACATTTGAAATGAAATTCTGTTTTTGTGTGGGAGAAGAACGTACGTCTGGGGGAAATGCACACCGGGGGACGCAAATCTGCGCGACACAACCCCTCCCGCTCTGTCATTTCAGCTTCCCCCCCGCTATCCCCCATCAAAACATTGAAAAAAATGGCGAAGCGGCTCTCCACAGCTCCGCTTTCGGCGAAAAAGTTGAGAAACACTGAGGCTGACATCCCTTTGGAAAAGATGACAAAACTGTGGCCGTTTCTAAAGAAGCACTGCAAACAGGGAGGAGCCCTACCTGGAAATGTAAGCAGTCTTCGCCAACTTCACCTACTCGTATTGAGAGGTCCTATTTTATTTTTTTACTTGGAAAAAGCTAATGGAGCACTTTTATTTATAACAATTGGTTCATAACCATTAATATTTTGTTAGTACTTAGAGTGCAGTGTTATGTTGCCTCAAATTTAAGGTCATTCCTATTTTATTTTTGTACATTTTAATCATCAACATTAAAAGCACATTCTTTTTACGACTGAAATAACAGTAAAGGGTAAAAAAAAATGAATTCGTAAAAATTAAAACGGAAAAAAATGAATTTTCAAAAATTAAAACGGAAAAAACGGAATTTGGGAAAAAATAAAACTGATTTTATAGGGCCCTATCCATGGTCACTACCTGCCTGAAATCATCCATCATTGCGCCAGTCCCCCCCAAAAAAACAACAACCATCACCTGCCTCAATGACTCCTCTGCAGCATCCTAACTCCTATGTCAGGATGCTCTTCATGGACTTAAACTCAGCATTAACACCTTACTACCAGACATGCTGGCTCTGAAGCTCCACAGCCTGGGATTATCTCCACCTCTCTGCTCCTGGATCAGTGACATCCTCACCAACAGGCCCCAGGTGGTGAGACTAGGGAACATCTGCTCCACTGATCCTCACTACAGGAACGCCACAGGGTTGTGTCCTCAGCCCTGCTCTCTTCACCCTTTTAACCCAGGAATGTTCTGCTGTCCACCCCACAAACACAGTGGTGAAGTTTGCAGACGACACCACTGTAGTGGGTTTCATCTCCAACAATGATTGAGCTCACTATAGAGATGAGGTCAGCAATCTGACACCAGTGGTGCTCCAGGAACTACCTGATCCTGAACGTCAGCAAGACTGAGGAGGTGATGGTGGACTACAGGAGGTCCAGGAAGACTAAAGACGCTCCTCTCTGCATACAGGGGGAGGTGTGGACATCATTAAGTTCCTGAGCATCCAGATCTCCTCTGACCTCCTGGTCCATAAACACCTCCCATCTAGTGAAGAGGGCCCAACGGCCGCTCTTCTTCCTCAGGAAACTGCAAAGAACTGGACTTCCTACTAAGCTGCAAAATTTTTTTCACAAAGCTACAAAGTGGTTTATGTCTTAGCATAACTGTGTGCTGTGGGAGCTGCACAGTGAAGGAGAGGAGGAACTTAGATCAGGAGGTGAGGACAGCAGAGGGAATTGTGGGATGCCGTCTGCAGGAACTGGACTCAGTTTATGCTACATGAGTTTAGAGAAGGGTCAGACGCATCGCCACAGATCTTACCCACCAGGATTGTGCAAAGTTTGCCGCTCTTCCATCAGGGAAACGTTTCAGGAACATCAAATCCAAAACAAACAAACTTAAAAACAGCTTCTTCACAAAAGCTGTGAGGGCTATCGCCCCCTGCTGAGAGGATGAGTCTGTTACACATCACGGTATCACTACTGTGAATGCATATTTTTACTCACTCTTAACTTATCAGGAATGTTTCATTGCACAGTTCTGTATATTAAGGTTTAAGAAGATTGCTCAGAATTTACTGTATCATCAAAGAAGCTTTAAGTGATTAATTGATGCAACACAGAAAATCATATTTAAAAAAACGACTGACTTTCAGAACTCGGTACGAGTCCTAGCGGACCCTAAAGAAAGTTTTGCACACTTGGGCTTCTCAGTAACATGGTTGGCCAGTGCAGCCAACTGGCTGACTTCATCTCTATATCCAAAAACAGAAGTCTGTCTGTTGTGACTACATGTACACGTTGCTACTAGATTTAATCCCCAAAAACACGTCCGCCAATCGGTGTATATGAGCCTCCCTGGGAAACACAGCTGAACATCTTGTGGAGCTGCAGGAGATTTGAAAATAGACTGGGAGACAATGAAGTGACCTTGTTGCTCAGTTACATGCTGAGAATGTAAAATACTAAATGTTTTCATGCTAAATAAAGTTTAAAGAATAATGAGAAACAATGGGTGAATTTGATACATAATTAAAACTTCAACACCAGAACAAACAGGTTTAATGTGTAACTGTAAATTTTACTAAAGGTAACGCTCTGCTTCAGATGATCAGGTCGGTTTTGGACTCTGGTAATAAGTACCCTCTCTTTTTGCCTTCTGCAGGCCTGTGGGAACACCATTTGAAGATGGTAAGTCCTGTGTTGGATTTATTGGGTTCGTACACTGAATATTATTGAACTTAGCCTCTCACTGAGATTCGACCTAATGAAGCCCCTGATCTGTAAAATGTTGCTGCAACAGTGAAATGTCTGTTATTCACCTGACAGATGGACCTGTATTAGGGCTGGGCGATATGGATTAAAAGATAAATCTCCGATTTTATCATACCAAATTCGATTAATCAATTTTTTTTTCCCTCCTTTTTGTTTCACAAAAAGAAATTAAAGAAATTATTTTAAAACCTTGCTTTTATGTCAAGCATTTCGTCAGGGAGTTGACCTGAATTCAAAGTGCAACTAAAAACAAGCTGTGAAACATGCTTGTAAAACAAGATGGCAGCCATGCCATTATAAACAATGAAAATATAACAAAACATTTGCTGCTAGTGGTATTACACATTGAGCTAAGAACAGGCTTCACTGCACTTGGGATCTTCAAACTAAGTTTAAAAAAAAAAAAAGTAAATGAAGTACCTCGTATTATGGTTAAAAAAAAGTTTCCACTTAACAATATTTTGACAATACATTTGCCTAAACATATATTCAGCATCACATGCTGTTCTCTTCATGGAAACCCAATGAGTGTATTGGCAAAATAAAAATCCAGATTTTCCAAAAATGAAATCTTAAAGAATTGTAAATTCGAATTAATCGATTAAATCGATTTATTGCCCAGCCCTAACCTGTATGCTAAAGTCACACTTTAGTTTATACACTGGACACCTGCAAGTACTTTAGGAGGGTAGTGCATGTTTTAAAGGTCCTTAATCCTCACACACATGAACTTCACACATTCTTCATTCAATTCCCACTAAAAACAACAGTTAGTTGCATAATAATGGCGTGTTTTCAAATAGTCACATCTTTGTTCATAGTTGGTTTCAAACACAGTATAGATTTTTGTTTCTGCAATATTGCAGCTGTGTGTAACTAACTCAAAGCTTTTCTTTTGAGCTTCCTAATTTGTAATCACTAGTGTTTTCAGTAAAAGGAATCCAATCTTCTCCACAGACACATGGGAGTTTCCAGAAACCAACACAGTTGTACTTCCTCTGTGAACGCCATTTTTAAAGGATGAAAACTCTTTATATTATTAAGGCAAACACAGTTTCTGAAGTGCCAATCACACTGTTTAGCAAAAAACCGGCTGTGAGTTGTAAAAACCGGCAACAGAGTAGGCTGGCTGATGCTGTGTGGGCTCGTCTACGGTATTTAGCTCTGGTACGTCACTTTTTAAGAGCAAGAATTTGTTTGGTCTGCAAGGGTCTTCATGCTAATCTTACAGGGTGATCTGTTTAGACTTATTCAGCATTTTATTCACCTTGATTGGACGTATAGGCATGTGTCTGTGGGTAACTGAACTATGGATGGGCACTGCATGGAAAGTAAAACAAATTACTTTTAGACTTAGTATCAGTATGGGTTACCTTTTTAACATTAGTTGTCAGGCGCCTTCATCCATTATGTCTGTCTTGTCCTTCACAACAAGAGGTTTGTCACAGTAAAGGATGTTTAGAGTCTGATCTTGGGTTTCTTTGGCTGTCAGCAGCATTCTCATTTTTTTTTCATACCTGCGTCTTTCTTGCAACGTAAAAGCTCCGTTTCTGTCTCTGCAGGAACATTTAAGCTGCTGATAGAGTTTTCGGAGGAGTATCCAAACAAGCCCCCCACAGTTCGGTTTGTCTCCAAAATGTTTCATCCAAATGGTAGGTGACCCCCCCCCCCCCCCAACCCGTGTCCTGATGAAGATCTTTACTGTTTTGACTCATTTATTTCACATTTTTCTAACGTAGAAACGGACATTTGAAACAGAAAAATCATTTAGATGTATCTGAAAACTAGTATTCATATTAATTTTTTGTTTCATTAAAAAAAAATGTTTTTTAGAAATAAATAAATTATAATCTCATAAGGAAATCAGCATGTAGTTTACGTCATCGTGCAGTATTTACAACCTGCTTAGTTGTCTAATAAACTCTCTCCTGATCCCATTGCTTACATAAAATATATTGAGGATGAATTCTTAAATCAGTTTCCCATCCGAAAGGGGTTTTTCTTCCTCTTTGATTAAATTCTGATTTATCAATTTATTTTGCTTTTTGTTTTGTTTTTGCATGTCCGCTGACATTTTAGACATTGCATAAGTAATATGGAATATCTGTTTTTATTTTAGAAACACCTGATTAAATGAAGGTTAGAAGGCAAAGTTCGAAATGATGGAATACATGAAGCTATAATTTCATTCTTCTGGTTCTACTCATCTCTTCCCTAGACACAGTTGGACTTAAAATCTCCCTGGGGAAAAAATGTATTTAAAATTATACACAAATGGTTGCTTCCAGGGTTATTCAAAATAATTGGCTTCCAAGAGAAACAAACAAGTTTCACGATGTTAATTAAATGTGACTGAAAGAGGGAAGTCGGGACTAGATGGGAACGACTGAGTGATAAAGAGAGTTAAATAACCAGGAGCCATGAGTGCTTCTTGGTAGAATAGTGATGTTAACAACATTCAATGTGATTTTAAAAATGTTTTTTTGACGGCATACATTAGCAAAAATGTATATTATTTTTTTATGTTTAGCTTTATGTTTACATCTAGGCACCTGCTTTAAACAGTATTTAGACTTAATGCTAAATCTAGACTTTTTTTTTGAAGGTCTTATCTCATTTTCTACCCAGTTATTTGTTCTGATTCATCTCCAGTCAAAAGGTTTTGTCTACATATATTAGATATGGTAAAGATGGCGGTATACTCTTATGTTTTCGTGGTAGCACATGTTTATACCCCATAAATTGTCTTAGCTGCACAGGTTTTGTTGTTCTTTTGAAATGCAATTTTCACTTTATGGAAAGGATTCATTGAAATGACCTCAAATGTTTAACTTGAGTTTTTCTTCTGTTTCCCAGTTTACGCCGATGGCAGTATATGTTTAGACATTCTTCAGAATCGCTGGAGCCCTACATATGACGTGTCGTCCATTCTCACCTCCATCCAGGTTTGTCAGTCTGACCTCCCCCTTTTTTTATTTTTATTTTTTTTATTCTGTGTTGCGTCTATATGAGCAGCGCCGGTCCTACGCTGAACTACTCCCCGGGCAAAAACCCCTCAGTGTTTCTTGTCTATTATTAATTTTGCAAGGTGAGCGGCGATTGGCTGCGAGGGCTGACCCATGCTGGTTGGAGCTTTAATAAGTCTATTATTTTTAGGAATATAGCTTAAAGTTAATCAAAACCAACATTTAGAGTCCCAGAAAATATTATTATTATTATTATTATTATTATTATTATTATATAAACCAGTTAAAAAGAGCCAACTGAAAAGTGTGTCCTGAACAATATCCACACTCGGTACTTTGTTGGGGTTTCTTTTTCATGAATCAGTCTATCAATGCAGAGGCAATCCCACAGATGAGGGTTTAGCTTAATAAACCAATTATTGGTACTTTTGGAAGCATGGAAAGGTACCGAGGTCCTCCTGGGAAATATTGGCATCTCCATACAGCTTGCTGTAAAATTTCCTGGCTGTTGGGCCCATTTACTTTGACAGCAGCGGATCAACGCCTGCAGTTAACATTACTCCTCAAATCACCACAGGATCTGGAAACTTCACAATGGACGTCGACTAACATGATATCAGTGCCTTTTCGCTCCTCCTCCAGACTCTGGGAATTTCAATATTAGATGAAATGCAAAAATGACTTTCATCTGGACCACTGTGCACCAGCCCAGACCTTTTTCCTCCTTGGCCCAGGCTGGATGCTCCTGATGTTGTCTATGGTTAAGGAACATGAGCGCTGTAGTCCAAGTCCTAGATCATCTGTGCGCTGAATCCAGAAGTCCTGATTCCAGCTGCAGTTGTTCCTGTCGCACATCCCTTTTTCTGACATACGTTCTCCTTCCACTTAACTTTCTTTCAATATTCAGGGACAAATCTCATTTTCAACTACCAGCTTTGTTTTATTTTATTTTTTTAGCCATGACTTTTGTTACCCTCCTTGCAGACAACTGTCAGGTCGGCAGTCTTCTGCCATAAATAACATTTATTATGAGGTTTCTATCGTTCTTATTCAAAACTTGTGTGTAATGAAGCAGTTAGTTTTTTTTGTTTTTGTTTTTTTTTTTCAAATAAAGAGTAAAACTCTTTAATGCCATTTTATCTCACAGCACTGTTATATTTTTTTTGTGTTGTTCTGCAGTCGTTGCTTGATGAGCCAAACCCCAACAGCCCTGCCAACAGCCAGGCGGCACAGCTCTACCAGGAAAACAAGAGGGAGTACGAAAAGAGGGTAACGGCCATTGTGGAGCAGAGCTGGGTAGATGGCTGAGCATTTCCCCCCCCCCGCTATACTCTGATCTTCATCACCCCCCTCTTCATCCTCCTCTCTTATTCAGTCTCTCATGAAGAAACAGTAACTATATGAAAACTCAAGTGCCACCCTGATAAGTAAAAAGGAAAACCAAATCTGAATGGACGTTAACTTGCTTACCAATGCATTATAGGAAATTTGGTGGGGGTGGGGGGGATTCAATCTTGTATTTGTTTTTTTTTTTTGTTTTTTTATTGCATGGTGTGGGATAAGTTATTGCTAACAAAACTTGTAATATATCTGGTTGGACTAAAGCGGTTTCACATCATCACTTTTGTTCTGCCGGTTTGGAAAAGGACACGTTAATGACCAGACCGGCATCTTTTCTTAAAAGCTGTGGAAAAAACACGGAAAATGCCTTTCAGAGCTCATAGCTTCACTATCCCTCAGTTCAGCTGATAAAGAACAGCTTCTGGTCTGTTTCTGCACATTTCTGCTTAGGTTAAGACGGATTAGGTTTGGATTCAACAAGTGTCAAGGGTCACAGGCTGCAACAGCGCGGCTGAATCACGGCTGGCCATGATGGAGTTTTATTATCAGAGAGGGAATAATGCTTGGAGATGGAGAGTCCCAGTTTTCTCCCTCCGTATTTATGTTGGCTGGAAATAAATGACAGGGTGTTTAATAAAAGCAGGTTCTGAAGCAAGATTGAAGAGCATTGGGGAGGAAGTTTGATCCTTCCACATCATGCCTGCTGATCTGTTATACACGTCAATTTTCTTTTCTTTTAATTGGAAGCTAATTGGAGGGAGCTTTTTTTTTTTTTTTAAGAAAAAAAAAATCTGAAACTTTATTTTATAATTTCCCTCCCCACACAGAACAAAGCACTTTGAATTGATTTGAAGCCAGTGACCTAAGTGTCTGTGCTTTTGATCGTTCTATTAAATCAACCCAGCTGCGTGAATATATATATAAAAAGCAAAAGTAATGCCCTTGTTTTTGCTTTAAACATATAATTTGCAGGTTTTACACAAGCTGCTGCATTTTCCTGCTGTTCAAACGTTAAGTCAAGACTTTAAGCGTTTTTCTTTTCTGGCTACAGCAGCTTTCTTGTCTGCGTTTGTTGTTTTTTTGATGAACAAAATTGCCCTTAAGCATACATTCATGACTCAACCCCGCCCAGCATCTGCTCAGTAATCAGTCCATATAAAACAAAAGTCCCCCTTTCTTAAACAGAGATGGTCATATTGTGGCTTGTGACTTATTTCACCTAGTAAACAGAATATGCTATAAAGTTTTGAGAAACAAATGTATACTTAAAATATGCTGTATAAACATAATAAAACACATTTTTCAGTCTTTGAAACATGTTTCTCTTTTGTTTCTTTTTGGTGCATCAATTGTGTCTGAAGAAACGGGCGGGTTCTCCACCCAACGTAAGGCTGATGGTGATTGCCTGCTGAAAAACCATAAGATGGCATTTATGAGATAAAGGCTTCTGCAAATTATGTATTCACGGGGCAATGTTAGAAAAAACAATGTTCTTTAATTCTGTTGTAGCACATTATAAACACGTTAAAACATGTGTCAGAATCACTGTAAATGTACACATTCATGCTTAAAAATTGACTTAAAAAAAAATTACAGGTAAAATTGAATGCAATGAGATGCTCCCATATTCAAAACTAGGAGAAAGTTTGTTCACGCAACTTTAAAAAGATCCATTAAAAACATTTTTCTAAAACCATTAAAAACGTGGTCCATGTTGGAACGAACACATCCTGAGCGTCTCCGCGTGTGATCCGAAGGGACCGGTCCGGTCATCGGCCCTGTGACGGAGCAGAAGGATTCAGCAATGGCTTTCTGTTGATGGGGTTCTGAGCGCGTCTTTTTTAAACGTACCTGCTGGCTTTTCATAATTTCATCTCTCGTCTTGAAAATCGGCGCGTCCTCCACCACGATCCCCTCGGCCATTTCCCTCACCCGTTCCAGGAGCTCTGTGCTGTAACTGCGAAGAGATCAGAGCTTCACTGGACTGCTGAGATGCTCCTGGATGTTAAACCAAGGCATCAAACTGTTTTACTGACATACAAGACACTGCAAACTGAACACAAGTACAGGACTGTCTCAGAAAATTAGAATATTGAGATAAAGTTCTTTATTTTCTGTAATGCAATTAAAAAACATGAAATGTCATACATTCTGGATTCATTACAAATCAACTGGAATATCGCAAGCATTTTATTGTTTTAATATCGCTGATTATGGCGTACAGCTGAAGAAAACTCAAAAATCCTATCTCAAAATATTAGAATATTTCCTCAGACCAAGTAAAAAAAAAAATAACAGCAAAACAAAATCAAACATTTGAAAATGTCCATTAATGCACTCAGTACACTGAGTGTTTTTCAAGGCTCAGGAAACCCTGCAGTGTTTCGAGTTAATTAGACGATTCAAGTGATTAGTTGAATAGCCTACTAGTATACTTTTTCACGATATTCTAATATTTTGAGATAGGATTTGAGTTTTCTTCAGCTGTACGCCATAATCAGCGATATTAAAACAATAAAAGGCTTGCGATATTTCAGTTGATTTGTATCCAGAATGTATGACATTTCATGTTTTTTAATTGCATTACAGAAAATAAAGAACTTTATCACAATATTCTAATTTTCTGAGACAGTCCTGTAGATATTTTCTAAAGATAAGTCTTTTTGGTGGAAATTGTGGAGGTATAAGTAATTTTAAAGGTGCATAGCCATGTTATCTGACTATACGTCAGTAGCTCACTCTGGTTGCATACAAAGTTTTTATGAAAGATTATCACGTCCTGCTGCCACGTTTGTTATTTTGGTGTTTTATGTTTTGTTTTTGCTCACTTTGTTTCGTGTTTATTTACGCATGCGCAGCAGGGGATAAAACAAGGAAGCAGCTAATGGCTATTAGCATCTCCCAGCGAAACAATTAAGAAAAAAAGTGCAAAAAAAATCTGATTCCAAGAGGGAAAAGGACTGGAGTGTAAAGCGCCGAGCTGCTGCTTTACGACGAGGCATTGCAGAGGGTAAGGCTCGGTCGGACATTATTTAATTTAGATTTGTTAATTAAGCAAACCGGCATTATGATAGTTCTGCGATACTGTCACTAGATGGCGCCACATGTTTTTATACCTGCTAATTGTGCCCAGTGCGGTGGCCATACATGCAAATGTTCGCTGATCCATTACATCCCTGACACAGAGCGGCTGGTAATGTAAGACTGAGCGCTAACAGCAACAGGCATGAGATTTTCAACTTTTAGTGTATTTTAAGTGTTTAATTTAGCTTTGAAAGTCTATCTCTGTCTCACTGTGAGCGGGAGGGAACAGCAGTATGCCTCTGTTTCACTGATAAATGGCTGGTCATCCCAACGCTGTTTTTTTTTTTTTTTACCATGTCTTTCGCTTTGCCACTAAAATTAGCGACTCAGCGCTGTTTTTTTTTTTTTTTAAATGGTGGTCGAGCTGCTTACATGCGGTATAAAACTCCTTTCTCACCGTCTAACAACCCACGTCTGATATCCACCTGGCAGGCTGCAACACACTTGTGTAAGGTGTTAACACCGTGTCATTGTTATCATGTAAATGGAAGATGAAAAGCAATATCGGCTTGAAGATTCAGCCCCAAAAATAATTGGCAGCATGTTTATCGGGCATTGATTTGCCTGATGTTAAAATAATCGGTATTGCTGTCGGCCTTGTATCGGTCGACCTCTACTGATAGTAACCATTCCCTTTGTCTCTCCAGGCCTTCATGACAATACTTAGACCAGAATGCAGGGAAGAAGCCCTTTTTGTCCTACCATCACAAATGTAAACATGTGGAGTTTCACATGTTTACCCCCAACAGATTATGCTGCCAACCTTTTATTAGGTTTAGGGGGGAAATTACTTTTTCCTCCTGGGGCCGGGCTATTTTAGGTAGCATTTTCCCCTCAACAAATAAAATCTTTCTCTGATACTGAAATCAGTTTGGTCCAAAACATTAAAGTGTGACACAAAACGGAGGGAATAAAAACACTTATATTCACCGTTGCTATTAAAATCATTTGAAAACAGACGTGTATGATTTTTTTAAACTGTCCACAACTAATTTCTAAAACACAAAGCAATTAATGTGGATCCTGTGGTCCGAAAAGGCCCCTCGGGACCGGGATCGTGGTGCGTTCACGTACCGACAGCCCATGAAGACGTTGTTGGCCCACACCATGGACAAAGACAGCAGATGGTCGAGCTGCTCCTCTTTAAAGTCGTTCATGTTCCTCAGGATGAACTCCCTCCGCGCCTCCCAGTGCTTCTCGCTCTCCCAGTAACCCCGAAACGTCTCCACCTGATTGGCAACAGCCCGGTTCTGTTGAATAAAATCCTGCACGTCCACGGAAGACATCTTTCTCCTGTGCTCCTCCACCGGGCCGGAGAAATCAACTTCCCGTGACGTCTTTTCCGAACGCTTCTTCGTGTGGGTTTCTCCTGCAGCGCCACTCTGCGGTGGAGGAGCGACATAGCAACTCATGTTGCATCCACAAGCAAAATTATGTTTGAAATCCTCCTGTTTATTTATTATGCGATTAACTCGCATAATAATTCCAATCTACTGTAAAGAACATATATACAAGCACAGAAAAACGTTAAAATACGATTCGTTTTTGTTTATTACACAGTACTCTGTGATTTAATTATTTTCTTCTAAATTTGTGTGTATATGTTTATAAGGAAAAGGTAAGTTGTATTTCTGTGATTTGGAAGTATTGTATTGTGCTTTTCCAATACAGGAAAAACATTTTTTGTTTTGGTTTATAAATCAAATAAACATGTAAGTTTATTTATTTATATAAATAGTATTTTTTTTACTCATAGTTTTATATTGTGCATAATTTGATAGATCTTTTGGTGAAACATTAAGCTAAATGTTTAATTTAATTCAGTTTGCTTAATGTTACATCTTATTACACACATTTTTACTATCACATTAGCTATCTGATGCCATTAGCTCAGATGCCAAGAATTTTGGGGCCCACGACAAGTAAATCAAGCCCCTCCCAAAAGCTTTATATATATATATATATATATATATATATATATATATATATATATATATATATATATATATATATATATATATAGATAGATAGATAGATAGATAGATAGATAGATAGATAGATAGATATACACACACACCCTAACCCCTCCACCCTTATTATATATTGGCTGCGAAAATAATAGTTTAAGATATTATTATGGGGAAGTAAACATGAAGGAAGTCCCAGAAAGCTCGCTGTGGTATGTTTTTTTTTTAATAATAATAATAAAAAAGTATGATAAATTCCAAAGGATGGGATATCTAAATTGTTAATATAACAAACAAAAATACAGCGGTTGAAACAGCAAAGCAAACAAACAAAACAACTGAACACAACAGAATTAGCTGCAAAGTTTAACTCAGCCACAGTAAGTGAAAGAAACTGGCTCTAGTGAAAAGCTTGTTTTAATCAGGGACAGCAAAGTTTGTTGCTCTGTAGCCAGGGAACTATCAAGCAAAAGGCATTTACTGTTATTTCGTCATGACGTTTAATTATTGCTGAAAGATTCTTGAAGCAGTCAAATGAAGAATCCCACATAGACGGCCTAAAAACTCCTGTCAGGTTGAGGCAGAGCTCTCAGGAGGGCTATGAATCGTTATTAAAATGCAGCATGAATGTGTTCATGTCAGGCAAGCCAGGAAAATATTTCAGTGTGGAGTCCAATGCATGAACTTCCTCCCTCAGTGCTTGAAACTCTGCATTTAAAGATGCAGATCTGTTCAAGCAAAGCCACAATGCCCCTTTGAGTTAAATTAGTCTGATCTTTCAAAGTGTGAGTCTCAACCCTCAAGGGCTGATACTACTCCATCCAGAAGAATCCAACAATTAATCCAGAAGGTGAGTGTTGCTGCAAATATCGAGAGATATTCACCCCAGGAGGGCAACTACTGGTAGGTAATCTGTAAAATGGACATTAGAGGATGAGCTTTTGTCTTTGTTTCTGTAGCATAGACATCAGATGTGGAGTTTTGATGCAGGTTCAGAAGAGCAATGAGAGCCACCACCCACTAGATGTTGCCAAATCTTTTCTCCTTCATTTCTGCCCAACGTGCCTCTGCAGCTTTGTGAGAGTCAGAACCTGATGTGTGATTAGAGTGAAGCTGGATAAATTTGGTACATAGTCAGAAAGAAAGGGGGAAAGGAGACAAAAAACAACTGTTTATTGTATATTTCATGGAGAGTTTCTTAAAGTTAAAATTTAACTTTTCCAAACTTTTATTTTCACAGTTCTCAAACTATTTTTGTACTTTATGAATTATACATTTATAACAAACATTTCTACACCGATCAGGCTTTGAATATAGAACCTGCTGGAAGAGTACGTGGATGGACAGAAGGATGGACAGACAAGCTGTTGGATGAATGGCACGATCAATCAATAGATGAATAAGATGACTGATGGAAAGATGGATAGATAACAGGCAGAACGGGTGAAATGCATGTAGGTACAGATAAGAAGTATACATGGATGGAAGACAGATGGATAAATAAAATAATTAAACTTTTAGACAATGGGATAAAGAATATGTTCATTCTATTTTTTTCCATGCTTAACCAGACAGACTGGTTCAAACTGCATAAGAAATCTCTTAATGTAAATTTTTTTTAAATCCGTCTTCCTCTAAGAGTCCAAAAATATAACTGTTAGGTTAATTGGTCTCTCTAAATTGTCCTTAATGTGACTGTGAGAGTACACGGTTGGTTGTCCTGCGCTGTGGCGGTTCTAGACAGGGGCCAACAGGGGCCTATGCCCCTGTGGAACTGTTCCTGGCCCCTGTACTAAAAACATGATATTAAATTTCTTTGGATGATAAATGCTGACAAAGATACCATGACTGACTGGTCATTTGGATCAATTGTATTTTTTTTTCATTTATGTTTTTACTCAATAATAAAATAACAAAATAATTAAAAAATAAATATTAAAGAATAACAATAATTAAAAATTAAGCTGTTTCACGTTAAGCTCCCATTGTATTGAGAAAAGATCAGGGGTCTGCAACCTGCAGTTCCAGAGCGACAATTGGCTCTTTGGCTTAATATATTATATATATTAATATATATAATATATCATACAGGTAAACATTTTATCGTTTAATATATTAAACGATGAAATGTTCAACTGTTAAGTCCCCCCCAATCTTTTGTTCTGTGCCCGTGTGAAAAAACACTGGGGCCACCCTGGCCCCCCTGCTAAATTTGGTTTAGAATCCCCACTGATCCTGTGTGTCTTTACGTTGCCATGTGATGGACTGGCGACCTGTGCAGGGTGTAACCCACTTCACGTCCAATGACTGCTGGAGATGGGTTTCCTCCTGTTGTGGATAATAGCTAACACTACTGTTAACTGGATTCCCAGAGCTTTAGAAATGGCTATGTAACTATTAACCTATTTTATGTTGTAAGACAGGTTCTATTTAAGCAACTCCCAGATTCAACAGACCTGGTATAAACCAGGACTGGGTGTGGTGAGTACTAATTGAATACATACAAACCATTGTTTGTATGCATTCAGGTTAAACATGTGTAACAAAAAAGAAAGGAAAAAAAAAATTATGAGGGAGGCAAGTAAAAGCCTGCTAGCTTTGTTGGCATATTTTATTTTTTTCAATATTCCTGATATTTTAACTGTGAGGTTACATTAAAATGGAGCAGTTAACCGTCTTTATGAAAGTATTAACGTTGCAGTTAAACAGATTGAATGGAAGGTGTGTGTGTGTGTGTGTGTGTGTGTGTGTGAGATAATGTTAGCTAAACAAATATAAAATAAACCAAAATCTATAAAAATACAATGCAATATTGTTCATACATGTATTCCTGGAACTCTTTCTGAGGAAATATGGAACATGAACAATACCATATAAGATGTAAATAAGTACAAAGTGAAAAAAGAACAAGAATGAGATATAAACACTGACACAATTCAGGAGGAAATTACTAACCTTTATGGCTTTAACAGTAGATACTTTTTTGTTAGCGTTATAAAGAGAAGGTTTATTTAGATTTTTAATGCAATCCAAGTGGGGAGAATTTTAATAGTGCTAACTTTATATCTATAAATAATTATGTGCTTGTCTGTCATAAGCTTACCTAGTTTTATTTTAGATGGAGAGAAAAAGTCCATGTTTTTGGACCTGGCTGGAACCGTCCATGACCAGATTTCCAAAGATTCTGAATTATTTTACAATAGAACAAATGCTCAGTTGGTTTATCTTTTGTATTACATATATGGTATTTGTCAACAGTAAATTTGAATTTGAAAGTAACAAATTTATTTGAAGGATGAGTATAATTTATTGTTTTAAATTACATTTTTTATTGGCTGCCTCAAAAAGCCGTTGCATGTAAGTTAACACCACCAAGTAAGAATTGGGATATTATCTGTACTACTTTAATTGAATGGATTTGGAATATTATTTGTTACTTTTCTGCATTCTTCAATTGAGTCATTAATGTTAGAGTTATAGTCAGATCATTAAATAGAATTTCTCCATTATTAAATGTTGTGCCGTAAATGGGGCAGTCAGCTGAATCTTGACCCGCTCACAGCGTGTGCGCTATCACTTTTACGTAACATACGTGAGGTCAGATATCAGTATATGTTATGCTAAATATCATAATGGACCCGCATTGTTATATGAGGTTTAATGATATGTACGCGTGTTTTTTTTACATTGACAGTGAGGGCAAAAAAAATTTTAAGTTGTGGATTTGTAGTGTAAAAATGAAGATAGTTGTTTCCAAACTGTTTCCATAAAATTTAGCAGTAAGTAAGAGCATCAGTAAGCTCTGACTTATTTGATTTGAGTTTTTTAAGACTTTCCCAAATCTTCAAGTATAATCACAGAGTGAAATTGTTCTGTATCATTTTTACAGATTTTCTGTATTTTGTTCTATGAGGTCATTTTGACCTTTTTCAAGGTCTTGAAAAGTTTTTTTTTTCAGAACGTAGAAATATGAGCAGGGTCTTAACATTTACTCCTTATTGATTTTAAGTTTGATAATTGTTAGTTATTTGGTGTCTGTTCCTCCTAAGTCTAAGAACATAAGAATTGTTTTTTTCACCCTCTTCTAACCAATTGTCTTCAATATTTTTAATATTCTTTAGCCTTAGAAATATAGACATTGTTCAGATTCAGATTCAGTTGTAATTGGTTAAATCCAATTGTTTGGTTTTTAGGTACATTTTGTGGTAAAATGTAGGTTGATGAAATAATTAATTGTATTACTTTTGATTCTATTTTCTTTTTTTGGGTTGTTTCTGATCCATTAACAGTTTCTTAAATTCATATTTCATCAGTTCCCAATTTTTACTAACCTTGCCTGCAAGCTGAATTCTTGCAGGCGAGTTCTACACACCAGAATGTGTAGAACTGAGAGTACTACACATTATCAGTCTTTTATTATTAATTTCCTTCTGACAGCAAGTCTGCAAATTTTGCTGTTATTCTTTTAATGCTTTTTTTTCTCCACTCCATTGGCTAAAAGTGGTATGTTGAGTTTCCAGTAAACATTATTTTAGATTTCTCTACACTGATTGGCGTTCATTTTTCCAAGTAGAAGTTTGTGGTCTGACAGAGGAGCTGGTAGAGGATCAGAATTCATTTATTTTGTTATTAAATCAGACCCCACCCAGAAATCAATGCTTCAAATGTACATTTTTATCTATACATCCAGTGTTGGTTTATTTCCTCTGCATTTGTCCTCTTGCAGGTCGGTACAGAGTTAGGAAAACCAGCTTTGGATCTGGAATCATCTTCAACTGAAACTGTTGGATCAAATTTATCTTACCGATGAAAATATTTCCATTATGACCAGCACATTACAACTACACCTAAATAAACTTATATGAAATTTGCAGTTCCCTAATCTAGTTTATATGAATCATGCCTCCACAAAAATCCCAAGTAAGACTTTTTTTTTCTACACACCCTCACTGACCACCTCTCAAATTACCCCAGAAAAAAAAAAAAAAAAAACTACCAGCAGGCACTTTTCTGTACAGCATGTTTTGGGCCACTTCCAAGTCATACAAGCTACCGCTTTATTGAGTGAACCAGCTCGTTAAGTTTATGGCCCCCATTTCTCACCCTGAAATATATACTGATGCTGAAATAATACACTCTGCTCCAGCCTTCTGTGGCAGACAGCAGTTCTTGATGAGTCACCTAATGAATGCTTGCTCAGGAGGAAACAGGGAAACATGCAGAGTCCAGTCAGAGCGCTAGCAGGAAGGGATTGACGCTGCCTTCATGTGTGGGTAAAAAAAGAAAACAGGGAAAATGGTGGTTTAAACATTATACACTTGAAAATTTAAAACAGGATTTCATAAAAAAGAATATCATACTGACAGTCAGACATAGTGGTGGTGCTGGTGTGATGTTGTTGGATCCTTTTCTGCTTCAGAACCTGGATAACTGGCAATAATTGATGGAGCCATGAATTCTGCTCTCTCAAAATCCTTCAGCAGATTATTAAGGGGATCTGTTTGTGATGCTAAGCTCAAACACAGTTGGGTGATGGAGCAGGAAAGTTATGCAGAGCACACTAACAAGTGTGGGCTAAAAAAACTGAAATAAATAAAGATAAAGCAGAAAGAAGTTTGCAGTTTAGCTTAGTAGGGTTGTCACCATATTAAAATTTCAAACTCTATACCAATACTTAGAAATATCCTCAACCATTTTTGATACATTTTCAGATGAGGCCAGCTCGTTGTTTAATAGATACAATCATTTGAAATGTGCATTTGGTATTTACTCAAGTCATGCGTCTGATATTAAAATGACCTAATATGAAACATTTAATTCTTGCAAAATTAAAAACAGAAGCAAAATGTAAGGATGCAAATATTTTTGAAAGAACTGAACTTGTAGTCGGTTTTAAAATAATGCTCATTAATGCACCCGGAATAAATGAATGGAAATCGAAACGTATTTGGTACTCATACCGACCTGCTGAAACTGACCCCCACACCCTTGTGCACCCAGCAGATTAAACAAGCTACAGTGGTCATTTGACCCAGAGCTGCAGGGATGTGCGCCCTCAATAAACAATGTGTGCATCACATTAGGGAGGAAATTACATTAGCGCACATTAAAGGAACCATGCAACGGTCACAGGCTGTTTCCTCGAGGGACGCAATTGCTACCTGAAATATGTTAAGGGGAAGGCGGGGAGATTAGGAGAAAAAAAAAATTAGCGGGATGCTTGCTGCAGTTTCACTTGAATGGCTGCCAGAGGAACCTCTCCTCCATGTCCTTCACCGCCTCATTTCACTTTGAGCAGAACAGCAGCACACACAGTTTTTCACTTCATCCCTCCTCTGTCTGATACTTGATACGTCTAAAAAGGAGCATTTAAGCATTTGGGTATCTGGGTGAATGTGTGTGTCCAGGCCTGATTGTTTGGTAAAAGCTGAGTTTTTTTTCTACTTTTTCTCTTCTGATTGGCCAGTTTTAAGTCACCAACTGTGCCAAGATGAGTCACGTCTGTTGACATTATCTGCAGGCTGCCTCTGCAGAGAGGGACAAGTTAAAGCTACACATGGATCCAGCAAAAGGGCTTTTGTGCTGCAACTATTGTAAGATTAGTTTACTCTACAGACTTCAGTCTGAAGGGTCAATGTAGACCATCCACACAGTCTAAGGCTGTGATTTAGACTCTGGATGGTAGCAGATTACACAGTGATCAAACACCTCTTTTCTGCTTTGAATGTAGAGTTCAGAGAAAACGTGAAGGGTGGTAATTTGCTGGCCATCTATGGCCTTTGGATCCGTGCCTCCAATTGGGCTCTGTAGGAAAGGTATTATCAATTACAGTGAAGAGCTGCTTTGAAAAGAGGCCCTAGCTGCCAGTCATGAAGCGGACAGCAGTTAATGCCTATATTGGCAGGAATCAAAGAGGGGAGAGAGGCGCTTCAAGACAAGTTAAAGAGGGATTTTGAGTTTCAGAGAGGAATTGAATTTGCATAGTAAAATAACAAGTCTTGATTAAAAAGAAGTCAATTTGCACGTCACTTAGGATTTTTACCTAAGGTTTTAGATAAAGTAAAAAAAAAAATAATCCTCATTTACATTAAACTTTGAAAAGTTAGAACACTGGAAGTTGCTAAAGTGCACATATCCTAAATTTTAACAGGTAAACATGTTAATGTGGTGACATTAAAGGCTTTTTAAACCTAATCATACCTTCAACTTTTTCCAACTTTATCACATTAAAACCACAAATTTCACTATGTTTTATACGGATTTTATGTGACAGAACAACGCAGTGTAGCGTGTAATTCTAGTGTAAGGTAGGTATCGCATGCCTTCATAAAGTTTTTGTCAAGTGAAAATTTAAAAAATCTGGCATGCATGTGAATTTAACCGTTTATTTGAGGGACTCCCAAATAAATCCAGGAATAATCTAATTAGGAAATGGAGTTTAGTTTGTTAGAGATCAGAGGTTAAACAACATTAAAGAATAAATGGCAGCATGAAGACCAAGGAGCACAACAGAGAGGCCCGAGAAGAAGTTGTGGAGACGTTTAAAGTGGGGTTAGATTATAAAACAATATCTCATGGTTTGAACATCTCATGATGCATTGTTCAATCCCAAACTGACTGGCCAAACAAGGAGAACATTAAAGGAACAATATGTAATAATTTTAACCCAGTGGTTAAAATCGGAACAACACACACACAATGCCTTTCATTTACCCAATGGTTGTACAGCTGTGAAACCCCATAGAATTTTTACTTACACAGGTTAGGTATATAACGTTGTATTTTGTTCCATTTCTGGTTCACTTCTCTTACTGGCTTCCGTGTTTTCAGGCTGCTGCTCTTTTGCCAAGATAAAATACCAAATGCTGCGCTCTGTTTTGGGAACCCTCATATGATTGGCTGAGGAACCAGGAAGTAAACACACCGTACCTCTAGGTTTGAAAGGAGTAGAACGTGACAAATGCATTATAGTTGGAGAGGACCGATTGTTTATAGGGAATATTACTTCCATCCCTGGTGACAAATGAGAATGATTTAGGTTGATTTTACAGTAAATATCTTACTTATAGATCCTTTAAACAAAGAAGCACCCAAAAGCCCTGCTATAACTCTGGAGGTGCTGCGAAGATCGAAGCTCGTGTGGGAAAATTTGTATTAGTCGCACATACCATAAATTTGACCTTTTATATAAACATGACAAGAATAAAGTAACTGTTGAAAGAAAGCCATAGGAAGTCATAGGTTAAAAATGGGCCTCAAATGGGATTGTCCATGATTCCTTAAATGGCCTTAAGTTAATTATCTATACAGGTTTGATACAGGACAACTGTCGGTAAAAAGTAGGATCCTTATTGCTCCTAGATTTATTGGGCAATTTAAGTAAAGTTAACATTCAAGACCAAGCTAAGACCCACATAGGGGGCCTAACGTCTTTGACCAGTATAGATTTTTTTCAGTTGGGTACAGTACAAGAAACCCATTGTGAGCCCAGGCCCACGTAGTACCCATATGGCCTAAACAAAATCCATCAGGGCCCATAAATTTGACCTTTATTTAGACATGACAAGAATAAAATGATTGGTGAAAGAAAGCCATAGGAAGTCCTTGACCGACATTTCCATATTGCGGCCATATGGGTGGGGCATGTGTAAAGCTTTCCGCAAGTTATGTAGGAGACATAGTTAACAAGAGGGAGAAGGCATTCTGGTCAGATGTAACCAAAATTTTACATTTTGGCTAAAATAATCAGTCATCTTTATTCCAGAAGCAAGGTTGGTCCATAGTAGAGTAAAATCAGAAAGATGAAAACACAGACAAAAAGATAAATAAGATATCTGGTTCTAAAAAAAGGAAAACAAAAAACTACTGTCTGGAGGAAAGCCAAACCTGGCAGCTGCTTTTCTTCAGCAGAGTTGGGGAAACTGTTAATGATGAAAGATGGATGGAGTGATAGGTTAACCTTCCAGCAAATCATTGGCTCTAACTAGGCCTGACACGATAACAAATTTTGCTGGACGATAAATTGTCCCTGAAATTATTGCAATAAATGATAGTATTGTTGTTTGCAAATCGTTTTCAACCAATATGATGATGTCAAAGTTCAATAAATCTTAATTTTTAAAGAACATTTAACAAGGGATCTGGAAAACTGTCTTCTGTCTGTAACGCTAAAAGCTGCGTGACCAGCTACCATAATAACTGTTGTTGCGTGCAACATTAACTGCAATTCTCATTCATAAACCGTTGAATTCTGGGATAGCTTTAGCCAGTGATAGGTTGTCCAAAAAGGGGACTATACCCGTAAATCGGTATGGTCAAAGTTGGCATGGTCAAAGTCCAGAAAGCCATGAAACTCACGTTCATAGCTGCTATGTTCAATCTGACTGAGCCTGAGCTGTTCCCCAATTTTGCATTGTTTGTTATTATTTCAACTTTTTACTTTTTGTTCTCTGTCTTTCTTTTCTTCTCGTTATAGTAGGTGGTTGTGACACCATCCAGCAGAGGGATTCCTAGTGTCTCTGCCGTGTTCTCTAACCGGTCGAGGTTGAGGCAGATGAACGTCTGGTTCTTCTGGAGGTTTTCCTCTCCACTGTCGCTTCATGCAGTATGAGGGATTGCTGCAAAGCCATCAACAATGCAGACAACTGTTCACTGTGGCTCTACGCAATCTACTGGGTTTTTGTTATATAGGAAACTTTTTAAACCAATCTGTCTGGATGATTTGATTGAATTTGACTTTGTAAAGTGCCTTGAGATGACATGCGTTGTGAATTGGCACTATATAGATAAAATTTTATAGAATTTTGCTAAGAATGAACAAAATGTCAGATTCTAGATTTGTAAAGCTGGTAACAAATATTTTTTGCCCTTACACTTCCCAATCACACACTGCTTTGTGTTGGTCTATGAAATAAAATCCCAATAAAAAAAATACATTGGAGTGTCTGGGTGTGTAGTGATAAAATGAGAAAAAAAAAAAGTACTTTTGCAATACCCGGCCTCTCCTCTGCGGGGCGCTGTGACCTCACATTTGTCAGAGTAGGAAGTACAGTTCTTCTGTAACCGTGAATTGAAAGTACGCCATAAATATGGCGCCAAAATAGTTTTCAAGCAGATGATAAGATCGGATTTTTTCCCCCCTGCCTTCCCTTCTGTGCTGTCGTCGTTTTCCTTTCTTTTTTCTATTTTCTTTCTTTCTTTTTTTTTTTTCTCTACAAGAGGTGGGGAGACGTTGCAAGACTAGACCCGCCTGTGCATTTGTGCAGAGCGGTGTGTGTGCACGCATTCACCGGCCAGAGGAGGCAAGGCAAAGCGAGGGCAGCAAGTGGAGACGATCAGATCTCTGGGGTTTTATTTCTCAAGAAGCGCCGTAGCGATACTGGCTTGCAGTCTTTTTTTTCTGACTCATCCTATGGAAATATATCACCGCTTTTTATCCTTTTTTCTCCTTATTCACCCGCTTTCCTCTGCTTCTCCAGCCTCCTTCTCCTACTGCTGGCTCTAAGGAGGAAAACAGCCGGATTTCTACTCCACGCTTGGACTGTTTTTTGTTTTTTTTTCTGAATGTTTTTTGCAAAATGCGACATGCTTTCCATGTTGCGTTTCTCGACGCATGGCACACGGGTGATAGATAGCGTTGTGTTTGGGTTCTCACTGACTTAAGAAACAGCACTTTTTTTTCTGCCTGTTTTTTTTTTATTTTTTTTTAAGAGTGGGGGGGTTTGATACATTTTGGATTTGGACTCTTCGGTCTTTGCGGATCTGACGCGCTGTCAACACGCACCGCAAAGGGGAGGGGAGGACGGGAGAAGAGAGGGACAGTCCTGTCACCCTGCGTGGTTTAAGTGTCCGGGGTGTGCGTGTGGAGAAGGGGAGGGTGGGGGGATGTTTGGCAGCACCAATCCTCTGCTGTTAAACTACATGTGCCTGCTCCAAATGATCTCCTAAATCTAATCCCGGACCGAGGACGTCTGTGTACCCAAAGCTGATTGCAATCAAGGTAAGGGCAACGTTTTGCACCCTTAATATGGAGAGAGGCTGCATGATATAACTCAAGTGTTGCGTTCAGGACCTCTGAAGTCCACTTCGCTGCTGCTGCTGCTTGAGCTCTGTCAGCGGTAGGCCAGCGGCTAAGTGCGCACTTTTGCAGGTCGCGGATAAGGAGCGGATATTAATCTTAGGTGTTGCTTTGCTGGGGGGTTGACAAAAAAAATAAAATGGCAAGCGGAGACATGAACTAACCGGATAAACTTGGCCGATGTTGGAGAGTGGCCAAGTTGATTTTTACGCGCGGTTGCAGCAGATTTTACTGTACATTTTTTTTTCTTTTTTTTTGCACCGCTACGCGGAATATGCGTTGTAACTCGCATGCACATGTGGAGAAAACAAGCCACGCATGTCTAGACGTATGCATGCATGCATGCATGCATGTGGGATGAGAGGTGCGCGCAGAGGAGGGGGGGTGGCGTGTAACATTTTAGCAGCAGCCTCTTGGGGGGGGGGACGTGCACGCCTTTTTATAATTTCTCGCTGGAAATCTGGAAATGTGTGCAGCGGGGAGCGGTGGTTGTGTTGCGTTTAGGGAGGCTGAGCACGCAAGCTCACACATGCACACATCTAGAAATTAGAGCAACTCCTCTCCTCTGACTCCATCACCCTCCTTCCTTCCTCCCTCCCTCCCTCCTTCTGCTTCGTGCTGTGCAGCTCCGGTTGGCTTAGGGAGAGGGGGGAGTGGCTGTTGTTTACCTCCTCAGTCAGGCCTGGATCAGTGTGCCTGTGTGTGTGTGTTTGTGTGTGTGTGTGTACCTGAATCAAACAACAACAAACCCCTGTACTTGACATTTGGTTGCAGATGGTGATGGTGCAGACGTAAGCAGGATTAATGGGGTTTAAGTGGAGCATTTGCCTCCCCTCCCCTGTACCATGTGTGGTTTTCAGCTCTGCATTATGACCACCTACTCGTGAGAACTACCAGGGGAATCATTAAGGGGCATAATATCTTTCTATTAGTGCCAGCGCCGTCCTTTTTTTTTTTTTTTTTTAGGCTTAGCTGAAGGTGGTGGTAGCCTTGCATCAATTAAGGCTGGAATCCTCCTGGGAATGTGTTAAATGTTCCCAGTTGTGACAGGAGCCCTCCTCATGCAGCTCTCACCGATCATTGTCATGCAAAGACATCTTCTACACACAGACACACCGTGACTCCCCATCTCTGAGGCCGTGTTCAGCTACAGCATCTGTGTGCTCTTTAAAACCGTCTCTCTTCCTGACAAGCTTATACGCACAACCCTCCTCTCGCTGGGTATGAAACTGGAGATGAGTCATGGTGTGTGGGGGCATAACAACACTCTCTACCTCTCTTTCCATCCCCCTAGCTCAGTCCTACCCAGCTCTCCTGATGTGGCACTATCTTGTTTTGGTTTTACTTGGTGGTTTCCAGCCAGGTGACGGGGCTTCTTCCTATTTTTGCATCCATTTCTTTCCCATATGATGTCAACCTTCCCAACCAACCATCCATATCCCAGCCTGTCCATCGTTAGCCATCCCATTCCCAACCGTTTAGCCCAGCACCTTTCTCCTGGTTGCCGTAGGATAACGCCCATGATCTGACTCTTCGAGAAGACGTCATGTGGAAAAAACCTCTTAAGCCTGACATGTGGAGGTGTAGCATCATGTGTTTCCTGTGTCTGCCCCGTTAATCGCCAAGCTCTGATTGGTTAGGAAAGGGGGTAAGGACCGCCACGTGGTGCGTTGTATCACATTAGCAGCTACGCTGTGATGACGAAGGGGAGGAGGAACGGGAGGAGAAGGGATGCTGCTCATGAATGGAGGTCTGACGTCATGCCAAGCGTAGCCTCAATCCCCCTCTGAGACACACGCGCCTATGTATCGACACATGGATTTAGATGCCTGCAGGGCAGATTTGGAAATGTGCGTCATGTGAGACGGCTGGGAACCAATGGATGGGAGGGATTTGTGAATGTGTTTGTGTGTTCAGCGGTCTGGTTACTGCATCTAAGGAGGATGCTATCTACAACAGGCTGGAGTTCCTTTGGCCTGTTGTTGTTGTTTTTTTTTTACTTTTTGAAATGTATGGTTCCCAATGGAACCTGGATGCTGTGTTTTTACAATATCCTGCTGCTAAACCTCTGATGTTGATACCAGCTAATGTAAATTTTGGACAAACAGGAGCTCATTTGTAACTTTTATTTAGGTTGTTACTCCCTTACAAAGTGTTCCAGAACGTTCGAGTATTGGTTGTGTTATGTGCAACGTTTAGTCTAAACTGATGTGAGGTGAGCTTATGGTGCACTTTGTTGTTAAGACAACTCTTCACACTTTTCGGTTGTATGTCTGCTGTGATCCAAGGGCATTAAGGAGTTCAGCTTGGAGTTTACGTTAAAGTAAACTCTAAGAAAGGCTGTTTTTTTAACATATGGATATTTAATATCAATTTTGGCAAAACTGAGAATATCAAGTATGAGATCAATATAATTATTTAGTCCTTTTGTCTTCTTTAACCTCCCCAGTCAGTTGTGGCAGATGGCCTCTCGCACTGAGCCAGGTTGTGCTCGAGATTTGTTTTCCTTTCCACTGTCGCCTTGTGCATGCTCAGTATAAGGGATTGCTGCAAAGATACGGACTCGATGCAAATTACTGATTTTTACCAATTGGCTTAAAAAAAACAAAAAACAAAGGTTGACTGCATTGTTTTGTAGCCAATCAGAATGTATGTAATTAACTTTAAATCTGTCCATATGTTTGTGTTGAACCGGCTATACATTTCTGCATAAGTTGGGTCTGTTTGTTTTGTGACTTAAGATATTTGTTATGAATTGTCGCTTTATAGATAAACTGAATTGGACCGAGGTAACAAACAAACAATTCCTGGAGAAAATACCTTTTGAATTGTTTTGGTATAATATCAGTTTAACATCCATTTAGTACAAAGTATTAAAATCAAAACAAGGTATTTTCCTTTTTTGTGGTCAACAACAGATGAGCAGGATTTTGATTTTGGTTTAATTTTTTTCTCAGCAATGAAATGAGAATTATGATTATTTAATATTCAGATACCTCCATTTGTGCCATTAAAGTCTAGGCTTTGACCCTTGACCTTACCGACCATTAAAAGTAGGAGTGTTTTCCCCATTGGCCTCACAATATGACAAAATGTGTTAAAATTACCATTACTCTTCTGAATCATCCAAACTTTACTAAGGAGTTTATTCCATATGTTCTTGTTCATCTATGTTGTCAAAAATAAAAAGTGGGACAGCATCTTTCAGGTGTACAGAAGAAGCAGCGACCCCTACAGTCACAGGGTTGGATGTCTGCTTAGGATTGTGAAAGATGAGGGGGAAGTCTTAATTTTTGCTGGAGATTTAGTTTTTATTATTTTGAATATGAAAAGAAAGCAGGTAAAACTTTAACTCGTCTGTTTTTGACCACAAAAAGGAAACACGCCTTGTATGTGAATTATTAATTGGAATTTCAAAACAAAAATCAAATAACCACTTGTTTATTGTTTTTCATATATAATTCATAACGAGAAGATTGCATAGTTAAAACATGCACGGACTAAAAAGGATAAAATTAATTTTGAAAATGGCCCGTGTTTTTTTTTTTGGCAGAAAATAAGTTAAAGGAAAGCAGACCAAGTCAAACCCAAATAAACAGAAAAAAATAAGTTTAAAAAAACTTAGGAAAGCCTGCATAAATATCAATAATGGTAGATTTAAAACATTGCACAAGTCTGGGAAGCCACTTTAAAGGAAAAAAGAAAAAGAGCAATGACTTAAGACTTTTGCACAGAGTTGTATATTTGTATCTGTTAATTAATGCATCATGAAGCCAGCCATAACGGGACAGTAGACTAAATTCTCGAGGCGATGTGTTTGTCCTCTCACCCAGTTGATGACCCTGCTGTACCCTGAAGCCTCATTAGCGTGTTCTTGTGTGTCCGTGTTCATGTTAACATGGTGTTGAGTGGGCGGGCGCCGATGTCAGGGTTAACATGCAGAGGGGATGGGGCGTCTTAATTCAGACCCCCTTTTTTTTGTTCCCTTCTGCGTCAGCGTGGCTCATCCTTCGCTATTTGTGGATTGTTTAAAAGTCTGTGCTCATCTCTGCTGATGAGGGATAAATGGGTTCTGACTGGCAGCAATGGCTGTTCTGGGAAAGCAGATGTTCTTGCGTCTTTATACGGAGTAAAAGTACTTATTTTTTTTCACAGTAAAATCTTTCATCACATCATTAAAGCATACGTCACTGACCTTATATTTCACTTCTTTTGATTTTCTTATGGAAAATGCATCTGTTTTTACATTCAGATGTTAAAATTGTCTGTATGTTTATGGTATTGGTAGAATGCATAACATTTCTTGGTCTTTTACATTCCATTTACATTGAAAATTATAGTTGTACTAGTCTATACAATAAAAATAAATGCAGTCAAATAAATGCAGTGGTTAGCAATATGTTTGCACCTTGTTTTCATATGCAAATGTTATTTTTTGTTTTGGTTGAGAGACAAATGCTTTCTATAGTGGAGATTTGAAAGCATTTGAAAACCTGGATAAACAGAGATTTTGAGGAATCGTGATGTAACATCCTGTTTTACTCGTTCTCACCACTGCTTTATGCACTAAAACCCACAAAGTAAAGGAGGCATGTTTATTAGTTTTCTACTTAGTAAACAGTGACAATCACGGTGTAGCTGTTTTAAAACTACAGCTGGTAAGCTATAAAAGGGGTGATGCATTCTGCCTATTAGGATAAATATTGTTTCTCAAATGGGGACTAAAATATCAGCTTTAAACTAGATGGGGCACTATTCTCTTGGGGAAAATTCATGGTTCTGTTCAAATATGGTTTCATCTTCCAGCTACTTATTTTGATGTATGGATTTGACAAACATTATTGCACTTTCTGAGGAAAATATTCACCATCACACGTCTTTCCCCTAGTGTTCATAAATGGCACTGCAGGTTAAAGCTCTTGCTCTTCCTCCTTTTTAAATTCTGTTGCATGCAAACAAAGCTTTTTGTCTATACATGATGCTGCTTCTATGTCATCAGGCCACATTTTGTTTCCCTGTGGATAAAGAGAAAAATAAAAGCTGTGTATCAGGAACTATTTAGATTTTATGACACTCTTGGTATTTTCACTGTATCCTTCCTGGTGTACAGATCTCTCTATCTTTGTCACTACCTGATATCACTGACACATGTAATCAGATCTTAAAGTCTGAGCGACGTAAGCACATTGGCGGACAGGCTGACAGAAGCTTCCTGAGCTCCAGATGGGATGAGATTTAGGAATATGGATGTGTAGCTTTGTGAGGAGAGTGAGGCTGGGCAAACAACAGAAAGAAGCAATATGCCAGAGTCTGACCTTCCTTTGCTGCTGTAAACATTTGCTGATCCAAGAGTGGAATAAGCCTTTAATAAAAATTGCCGTCCCTTTTTTATTTTTTTATTTTTTGCTTGCTACAACTTTAAATGCAAAAACATGCCGTACAGGTGAATCTAAATAAGTCAAACTACCATGGCAAAGCAGTGTTATTAAAATTCAAAAAGTGAAACTCATATTTTGTTCATAAGACATCTAAGCTACTGACTCGTCAGGTGTTCAGTGAACAGCCACTGACAGACCCTACAAGGAGGTTAAGCCAATTCTATTTTATTTATATAGCGCCAATTCACAACAGGTCATCTCAAGGCACTTTACAATGTCAAATTCAACCAAATCATCCAGACAGGTTGGCCAGAAAGTTTCCTCTCCATGGAAACCCAGCAGGTTGCATCAAGTCTCTGGCAAGCAGCATTCACTCCTCCTGAAAGAGCGTAGAGCCACAGTGGACAGTAGTCTGCATTGTTGATGGCTTTGCAGCAATCCCTCATTCTGAGCATGCATGAAGTGACAGTGGAAAGAAAAACTCCTTTAACTGGAAGGAAAACCTCCAGCAGAACCAGAACCAGGCTCAGTGTGAATGATCATCTGCCTCGACCCACTGGGGCTTAGAGAAGACAGAGCAGAGACACAGAAAGCACAGAAGCACACATTGATCCAGGAGTACTTTCTATGTTCTAGGGTAATAATCATCTGTCACAAAAGGTTATTGCTGAAAAGGTTGGCTGTGCTGGTTAGTGTTGTATCCAAGCATATTAATGGAAAGTTGAGTGGAGGGAAAAAGTGTGCAAACCTTTTATTTACATTTCTATCCTTTTTTTAAATTTATTTTTTTTAAATGCAAACATATTGTACAGAAGTATCTTAATAAAACAAAATACCATTAAAACTTTAATTTCAGTAAATTCAAAAAGTGAAATTGATATTTTGTTTGTAGTTTTTTTTTATACGTATTAGTCGGTGATGATTTTTGCTTATAGCTCAAGATAACCCTCAACCTAATATCTCAGGAAATGACAATATTAAATAAGACCAATAAGAAAAACTTTTGTACCAAAATGTTATGTTACGACCATGTTACGGCTTACAGAGTCAAACCCTCCTAATGAAGTGTAAGTCACAAAGGGTCAGTGGTAAAGAATGGTGCTGTTCAAAGCGCTCCATCCAACTATATCAATGGAAAGTTGAGTGGAAGAAAGAAGTGCAGTTAAAGAAAGGGGCAAACTTTTTGTTCATTTTGACATTGATATGGTTTAAATGCAAAACATTCTTTGGGTATGCCCGATAATTATAATAAAGCAACTTAAGAAACCATTTGAGGTGAACTTTGAAAAGTGGCGAGGGAAGGAGAACAAATCGATTGGTGGTTACACAAGAAAAAGAATCTAGCTGAGGATGGAGGGAGACAAATGAGAAGAAAAAAAGAGGATAAGTGTCAGCGGGAGACGTGGGTGCAGTTTAGCTTGGTGGTTGTATCGGAGGTCATGAGGAGTGAAGGGCAAGGCGTTTATCCACCATCTCCTCATCCTTTTCCTCCTGCTGACACTCCTTTCCAAAGCTAATGAACTCCCGATGGCAGTGGAAAGACTTAACTATGGATCAGTCCTCCATCACTCCTCCTCCTCCTCCCACCTGTCCTCCTCCTTTTTGCTCTTTCTACCCCTCTGCTTTTGGCAGGGACCCAATCTCGCTGGCTCCAACCCCCCCCCCCCCCCCCCCCCCCCCCCCCCCCCCCGCCTTCCTTTATTTGTCAGCAGATTTCAGGAGAAGCAGCAGCAGGCTTAGCGAGGGGAAATTATTGGGAGCTCAGTCTCTACTTGTTTCTTCTCAAAGCTACCTGCTTTTCGTTTATTAGTTCCTCATCTCGTAAGGCGGCAGTTGCGGTATCAATAAATATCTTGTTAATGTTCCAGTCGCTGCAGCCACTCAGCTGATCTGTTTCATTGCTGTGGCTTGTTTGCTGGGCCCTTTGTGGTATGGTTGGCTGTCCATGCAGCGCTCCAGCTTTATCTTTATGGTTGTATGGGTTTGCCTCAGTAAAAAGGAAAATAATAGAAATTAGTAGATTTAACAGAAAGGGGTTGTTGTTTTTTTTCCCTTTTGCTTTTATGATAAAGTAAAACAACCTGTGCTGTATCATTGCCCTACAGGAACCAGCTGGGTGTGTGATGTGCACTGTTTTATGTTCCTTTTTATAATGTTTATTTTTTATTACTCCACTGCCCTTTACACCTGTGTCCAAATATTTCAGATATAGGAATATCCAGAAATGTTTTATCATGGGTTCTATTAGCAAATGTTTTTTTTTTTTTTTTTTCAAATAGAAAATAATAAAAAAAAACATGAAAAGAGAACGCTACTCTATTTCATATACCAATGGATTGCATGGCATCATTGCTTATTCAGACCAATTCATTTTGCATTTATTACTTGCAGGTACATATTCCAAGGTAAGATTTTCTTTGAATCTAAGTATTTCTCAATGGACTCACAGCTCTCCAATCTGGATGTTTTATGTTAATGTCAGCAACAATCTAACATGGAAAAGCTCTGATTAATCAACCAGCAATTAGAAATTGTCTAAAAATTGACCGACCTGACATGTTTTTCCCAGTTAGTGACGGCACAATACGTTTGTGGCAATACAATGCACTTAAAAATAACAAAACACTTCAGTGTGGGAGTTGATAATGAAAGAAGACTTAAGGTTGGCTTTAGGGCTGCCGAGATTCATCGACTGATTCCTAAATTTCAGCAAGGCAAATCATCTGCTTCAAGGTTTCGTTAAATTGTGTTTAACTATTCGGCACACTGTGTTGCGATCGGGTGGCTACCCCTAATGATAGCCTGGCCTGCCGATATATGGATGCCAAATGCAGTTATTAGCTGTGGCTTTTGTTCATGGTAAAAGTGTTTGTTAAAAGCCCTTAAGATCAATTGATCTTTTATTGCAGTAGTGTAACCTAAACCCAAAAAATGTAGAAAAACCCAACATTTTTTAAACATTTGCTACAATCCGTGTCTTCAACAATTCCTTCAAAGTAAATATGAGTGAAGCGTTTTTCAGATTGTACCTGTAATGTTGAGGAACATTTTAATTATTCATCCTCTGCTTTTTGTTCCTTTGAGGCATAAATAGGAAGTTACACAGAAACCAGTTTCCCTCGACTCTTTGCCACTGTTCAGGATGGGAAAGACAGGAGAACATGCCCATCAGGTTTATAAGATTGTAAAATCGGTCTCATTTTTATAGAAAATGTTTTTTTGTGATATTGTGCAAAAATGCGAGTTGAGTATTTATATGATTTCTCATATAAATACTTTTCATTTCACACTGAAACAAACAGGAAGTCACAGAGACTACTTTGATGTGTGGCTGTCTGTCCTCATAAAGCTAAATATCTAATTTTATCCGCTAATTTGTGAGATTACCCTCATGATTGGAGTTGAAGGATTTTGATTATGTCCTTGAAGCTGAGATGGGTAATTTCAGTTCTGGAGGACCGGTGTCCTAGCATGTCTCAGATGCGTCTCTGCTTCACCACACTTTAGTCAGATAGCTGAATTATCTCCTCAGCGTGTCACAGAATGCTGCAGGAGCCGGCTAATGACACATTCAGGGTTGGTCAATACGGAAGGCATTTGGCCCGTAGGACAAGAATTGCCATCCTCTGCCTGAAAAATATAAATGAACATTCTTCATTTGTCATGATGATAACAAATTGGCAAGTTAGTCTAATTAAATTAAACATTATTTTAAGATTGTATTAAACCATCATGCCATCAACCAAGCTAGTTTCTGGGCTTCCTGTTTGACTATTCTGTGTCAGCGATTAGTGCGGTTAGGATTAGTGACTGTAAACAGCTGTCTTTTTGTACATTTCCTGCTACTGTAGAAAATAGTTTCCCTTTAAATAGCGTCTTTTTTTCTCATACTGTTTAAACATAGACCCTTTATCGTCAACCTGAATGATAATAAAAATAAGATAAGGCTGTCACAAATTATGCTATCAGTTATTCTGGTGAATAATCAAGTCATTTCTCAAAAATGATTACCACATTCTACAGAATTTTCACCAAATTCTATTTTCTGAAATATTTGGAGGCAGGTGTAAGGGCAGTGAAGTGGTAAAAACAATATTATAAGGAACATAAAAACATTGCACATCACAAGTCCCAGCTGGTTCCTGTAGGGCAAAGATACAGCACAAGTTGTTTTACTTCATCATAAAAGGAAAAAACAACAACAACCCCTTCTGTTAAATCTTCTACTAATTTCTGTTATTTTCCTTTTTTACTGAGGCAGTTTTTGCTCCCCTGAGAGGAACCTATAAAAATCTGACTCATTGCGCGGTGACGACAGTCTTCTCTGTTTGACATTACGGGCGAGCTTCCTTCCATCTTGTGGATCCCTGCGGAGCGTTCAGCGAGGGTCCACGGGGGAGAGGGTTGATGGGAATGGTGGCGGTGATATCAGCATCGGAGTGACTCATGGCTCGTCTCCATAAGTGGCTCTGTGCCTTCCAGTTAGTCACGTGACGTCGGTGTGTGTGCTTGTTGGTAACCGAGGGAGGTCATGAGCACAGCTTTAAAGCCCCTGGCTGGAAAGTTGTGGTTTAATCTCTTCACTTTGGGTTTATTAGTGGTTTTAACTGCATAAGATTGTTATGATTATCGGAAGTTTGTTTAGGTTTTTCCTTGACGTCTGTTGTCAGTCTGTTGAGTTGTGTTATTCTGATTTCTTTGGAGTAGGGCTATCACGATTCAATTAATGATTCGAGGAGCAAATAAACTATCTGCTTTGAGGCTTCGTTAAGTTTTGTGTATTTATTCGGCACTGTGTTCTGGCCGGGTTGCTACTGCTAATGATAGCTTATCCTGCTGATACATGGATGTCCAGTGCGGTTATCAGGAATGGAAGGCAGTATTTCCCCTACCAATTGTCCAAGGGGGCGTCTACCCGCCACCCCAGTGAGACTGCCCCCTCAAGAAGATCACGGCACCTAGTAAATTATTTAAACGTCTGTACGTGTTCTCAGTTATTTTCATTAAATATATTAGCCTTTTTTGCCCTGCGATAGACTGTCGACCTGTCCAGGTGCACCCCGCCTCTCCCCCATTGACAGCTGGAGATAGGCACTAAACATGTTAGAAGATGGATGGATGGATGGATATTAGCCTTTCTTATTTTCTAGCACCAGACCACATGCTAAGCTATTTCTTTCCCTATATGGTTGCATTACACTACTTTCAGCTCTCCCTATGTCAGTCACTCAGACTCACACGGAGTCATGTGCGTTCATGCACGCTAGGGCTGGGCAATATATCGCGATTTTTAAAATATTGAGATTATATTGTTTATATCAAGGTGCGTTATAATTATACTTTTATGTAGTTCGGTAGGTTATTTTTCAGCTGTTTCTCATTTATCTACAGCTGTTTGTTAAAAATGGGCCTGTGAGACATTTGGGATAAAGCTTTGATTCAGAGATGCCTTTTTTATAAGATAGTCTTTATTGATCTCACAATGGAGAAATTCACTCGTCACATTGGCTCATACAAGAAGGTGCAGAGTAGGGAAGGTGCATTCAGTTATATACAGTGAATCTTCATATATACAATGGATCAAAAAGAATACCATTATGATTACTTTATGAAAAAACTTTATGAAAAAAAAACAACGTATTGAGATAATATTGCAATATTATTTTTGGTCCATATCGCTCAGCCCTTGCACACGCAGGTAAGCATACACTCCAGGAGACATAGAGCGTGCAGAGTCCCAACATATATAAATGCATTGAAACAAATGCACTTTGTTTTCCTGTTAATATGTCAGTGTTCAATAAATTGAACATAAATAGAATATTTGGCTGGTTTTGTTGATTGAATGACTGAGCATTAATTTGAAAATAAAAAATAGCGATATTGGAGTCAAATCAAATCAAGCTGAGGTATATCGAGAATCGTATTGTATCGTGAGCTTTGTATCGAAAATTGTATCGAATCGTCTCATCCTGGATGATACCCAGCCCTGATTGTTCGTGCGTTAAAGCATGACAGATGCGGTGCCAGAATTTCTCTTCTGTATCGAACGTGCGCATTCAGCTGGAAGAGCAGACAGTGACTCACTTCCAAACATCAAGACGTGGTAATAGTAATGTTTTACTTTTGGTATAAAGTGAGAGATGAGTGTTGTTACTCCATCGTTCAGTTAGTGGGTTACAACAGAAAAGGACACATTTGTTGTTCACAGGTGGTATCACGCGTGATTATTTGAACATACCATGAATGTTTGGCTTATATGAGGATAATCATGTCTACGTAAACTCGATTCAAATAAACATTTACTGTCAATATTTCACGTTCTCAACAAGTAAGGGGAGCTTAGCCTGGCGCGGGGGGAGCAGTAAAGCATGGCGGCTTGCCTGGCTTATAAATATGGTGGGGGGAAACCCTGGAGGAATTTAGAGAGCGTGGCTGGTAAGAGGGAGGACTGCATTTCCCTCATGGACCTCTTACTCCTGCGATCCAATGTCTAATAAGTGAAAGACACTGGAAGGACGGACAAATCAACTGAAGTCATACAGCGACATATTGTTGTGATTATTCCCTGGAGCATAAAAGTTTAAATTTTACCAATGTGGCAGCATCCTTTTAGCTTGCAACGATAGCTTTAGAGAGGTTGGAATTGGGGCAGCACAATATATTGCAAATTTATCGTCATCGCGATATCTTGAATCCCAATATGCATATAATAGAGAATTGACTGAAGCGCAATAAGTGTTAGCTAATTATTTAAGCTCCCTGCATTCAGGCTCTCAGTGCCCCTTGTAAGTTTGGTGACTGTTGTTTAATGGAACATAACATTATTTTTTTTTAGAAGGTTAAGAGGTGGTAAAGTGGATCAGAAACTATAGCGTAGTTGTTGCAGTGTCAAAACATCACAAATCGGATAGAGGCAACCTGTTCATTAAACCCTTGTGTTTGAGACAGAAATTATGTGGGGTATATACAGTGCGTCCACATATATGCAGTGGATCGAGAGGAAAAAAAAAAAATAAAGCAGAGATTTAAGATGACTTATGTACATTTAAGGTGACTTATATACATATTGTACATAATCTGTTGAGTTTAAGAGTAAAAAACTGAAGGGGAAACAATTCAAAATAGAGATCTCTCCTCTACTAGACAGTAAAATTCACAGCTCAGTCAGTGGATTTAACTACAGATTATAAACAAACGTATCAGATCTATAAGGTTGTCCTGCAGACCCTCAGACCAAACAGTTTCTGGTCGCCATAAAAACCAGGAAAGGAGACGGGCTATATAAAGACAACTGAAGTCAGTTGTTCATACATATCAAGCGCACAGAGAACTAGAAAACACCTAAGAGTTTGTGTTATGGACAAACGAGATAAGAGAAAATACCTGAATATCCCGAAGGACGAGGATTTAACTCCGACACTGTGTCTGAAGGATGTTTTTTTTGTCTCATTTTATTGAGTTTAGGTCACCAAAGGGAGTGAAGTGTGACTCGCAGAGGCGGCTTTATCGATTTAAAGTGGAAGCGCATCTGTTCCGTCAAACACGTGCGAGATGGATAAAAGGAAAAACACATCTGAGATGCCTCATGTGCTGACAGGCTGCGACAATCTGCTGCGCAGCCACGCGAGCTGTGCTGTGAAGCAGAGTGTGTACAAACAGCAGCGCCTTTAATGCTCAGCAGTTTGCAATTACAATTACAGTACTGATCATGAAAAAAGTACTATAAGTCTAGATGACAGGCCCAGGGATCAATGAGGTTAGTGTACAAAAGATACAACGGAGTGTCACACTGCAGTTAAAATATTATTATTTTTCATCAAAGTGCACATAAAAGATACATAGTTTTAATATTTCAACTCAAAACGAACAAATCTGTCAGCACAAAATGTGAAAACGTCTTTCGATTGATACTTTGTTGAAGCACATTTTGATTTAATTTCAGCGTTAGGGTTTCTTTGTTGGGACTCTGTAAGGATTTTGGTTTGGTTACATTTCCGCACTCTACCCTGCAAAAAGTTCTTCCAATTTTACCAGATTTCAAGAACCTCTCCTGATCGAGGCTCTCTGCAGGTGAGCCCACAGATTCCCCGACATATTTGGCTTTTAGACTCACACAAAGCTTACGGAGATTTAATTTTGTACTGCTGAAGCCGCTCTTTTGTCAATTTTGATGCATGCTTGGAGTAGGACTGGGTGATATGGACCAAAAAATCTCGACATTTTTAAGCTGAATGCACATATACCATATTTATCTCTGTTTGGCTTTTTATAAAGTAATTTTAAAAAGGCATTTCCAAATCAAAGCTTAATCCAAAATGTCTCACAGTCACATTTTCTTAACAAACAGCTTTAGATAAATATGAGAAACGGCTGATAAATGACCTACAGGAATACATAAAAGTATAATGCTAACGTAACATAGACTATAAACGATATAGTCTCATTTTATACCGCTTGTAAAAAAAATCCTAAATCTCGATATACTGCCCAGCCATAAGTTGGAGACACAATGTCCATTTAGATGCATTAAAATGTACTTCAATTCAATTCAGTTTTATTTATATAGCGCCAATTTATGAAACATGTCATCTCAAGGCACTTTACAAAGTCAAATTCAATCAGATTATACGGATTGGTTAAAAAAAAGAAGTTCTATCTATGGGAACCCACTTGATTGCATCAAGTATTGACAAGCAGCATTCACTCCTCCTGAAAGAGCGTAGAGCCACAGGGAGAGTTGTCTGCATTGTCCATGGCTTTGCAGCAATCCCTCATACTGAGCAAGCATGAAGCGACAGTGGAGAGAAAAACTCCCCTTTAACAGTAAGGAAAAACCTCCAGCAAAACCAAGCTAAGTATGAACGGTTATCTGCCTCGACCGACTGGGGGTTAGAGAATTCAGAGACGTCTTCATCTAAAGCTTCATAGCAGACATCTGTCAAAACCAACATGTATTGAAGTTTTGGTGGTGTTAATTAATTTCACCTTTCCATTTGAAGAAAGCTAAGCCCAAAGCATGACACTGCCACCACCATGTTTCTCTGGTTGTGATGCTTAGTACCATCTCTGTGCCAAACGCACCTTTTGGAACTGTGTCCCAAATGTTCAGCATTGGTTTCTTCAGATCATTCATACACTCACAATGCTCAATGTTTCCTTTAGATCAAAAAGTCAGAGTGTTGTAACCCGTCTCCTAAATCTAGACGTACACAGAAAGCAGGATATTTCTGTGTAGCTACAATGCAACCAGTACTTGCTGTAAATTCCTGCTGCTCCTTCAGTGTTCCTGTCAGTCTCTTGGCAGCCTCCTGAACCAGTTTCCATTTCACCTTTTTCAGGTATTTTGGTGAAATGCACATTTGTTTCATCCACTGTTGTTCCATATTTTCTCCCCGCATTGTGGATGCCGGTTTTCACTGTGATGCGGTATATTTGTAATACTGTGGGCTTTCTTTGTACCCTTTTTCTGACCAATGCCTTTTGACTTTTTGATCATCTTTGCAAACTAAGGTTTTAGCTAAATGATGCTCATGATAAAATGTAGGTATTAAGTCTCCAGGTGTTTCCTTGAGTATCTAAATAACAATCAAATAAGAGGACTTTATAAAAAGCGTATACCAAACCGTGTGCAGTTATTTTCCAGATGATAGTGCGTTCATTCATTCATTCACACATACATTCATTCATTCATTCACAGAAATGTATGCGTGCTGATCTTTCATACTTAAAGGTGAGTGGGTGGCAGGTTTATTTTTTGCTCTCACCTGTGATGAGGATGTTTGATGTACGTCAAATGTGTTTTTTTTTTCTTTGTTGTTCCTGTTGGCAACCATGTTAGTGTGTATGTGTGTGTTGGAGGATTTGTATTTGATGTTGGGGTAAATACCTGATACTCAACATCACACATTTTCACACACACCCACCCTGACATTTTGATTCTTTCCGCTCATTCAAAGCGGTTGCCTGTTTTCATTTCGTCCATATTTCCCTCCGTCTCTCTCCTTTTTTTTAAATCTTTTATCTTTCTGGCTCATTGCTCTCCCTGCTCACTCAACCTTTTGAAATATCTATATTAGTCCTGTCATTTTTACCTCCCGTTTCCATATTTAGCTGTCTGTGTTCCCTAAAACTTGAGGTAGGTTGGGCAGAGTGAAAATAGACTCAAGTTTGTGTGTCGGACTGTTAATGTTGGGGATTTCTGTTGGTAGCTGAAATAATGAAGTAATCACTCGCTGTGCCTTATTTCATTGTGGAAAAAAACGGCAGATTTTTAAATCATCGACCTTCCGCCTCCGTGCTTCGTGGTTAATGTCATCGTGCTGCTGTGATGTTTGTTTTCCATAAATGTCGAGTTGCTATGCTCAAACATCTCCAGTTTGGCTTTAATCAGTTACATAAAGTTTTTCTAGAAGTCTTATAGGTTGTTTCTGATGCATTTTTCAGTAACCTAAACACTTTTGAGCATCCTATATTCCTAATTAGTACATTCAACACTGTTAGGGCGGTTAGTGTTACTAACAGCAGTGTGATATTCATTATAAACTGTCTGGGTGCAAGAATTACGCACTTCTGAGCTCCACCTTCTGCATTCATTAAAGTTAGGCTGTAAATGAACCTGAAGATAATTGAGTTTTGATCCTTCGTAATCGAGTCGGAACCGTCCATGTCCTTATCTCGAAGCATTGAAAAATTCATTGTTGACACTGTTCATAGCAAACATTGGACCGTCTCCCGTTAAGTGCTTTCACACCGAAGAGTGTTGTCTCTAGCTTTACCTGTTATGCACAGGTGTGGTTCATTAACAGTTTGTTGTTGTTGGTGTGTGTTGCTGTGTCTTGCAGCAAAGTCATTCCTTTTTTTCGTATCTCCTGTCTGGCAATGTGGCATTAAGAATTGTCTTAATGCCAAAAAGAGCCCAGCAGATTTTACTTTCACAACTGGCGCCTTGCTGCTTTCACCATAGTGCTCCACATGATTTATATATGCAAGAAGCTTACTTAGATTTTATGCTGGGACTATTTCATGTTGAACGGGTACTGAAATGGGAAGGTAAAATAGGGGAAAAAAAGAGAAAAACAGATGAGAAAATGCTAAAAGGGAGAAAAGGTGAAAGAAAAAGAGGAGAGGAAAGGGAGAGAGAGCAATACAACATCCTAAGAGTCTGCTTCTACACCTGCAAAGAGAGATATAAAAAGAACCAGCAAAACCAACCGATTAAAGTATCACAGGTACAAACAACTACTGAAAAATATCGTGATGCGAGTTTTTTTGCCGTATCGTCTAGACATAGTAAATATTATAGCTTCACAATATCAGAAAATGTTCCAATAGCGACAATATTGGTAAAATATGCCGTGACTACATCAGTTGTGATATCTTCCTATTTTCTTCTTTCCTCTCTGTCTTACCTGTGCATCCATCACTCTGTGACCTTTAGTATTTTGGGCAATGTCATTTGTGTCCGGCGTTAACATCTGCTGCCACGGGACACACTAACTAGCTAAATAATAAATTAGCATGTTACATGCATGTTCACTTGGAATACACTCGGAATGAGCCATATATCGGCGCTAACATTGGTATCTGCCAATGTTAGTAATTTTTTAACATATTGGTATTGGTCCGATAAGTAAAACCGGGCTGTTATTAACAATCAATGTTTATTTCCATGTAGTTGGCATGGTCATGTGTTTTTTGTTCGACCATGTGACAGTAACAGTGATGCATCGCAGCCAGGATTGTGAGGTTTTATACGAAGCAGAGATAAAAAAAAGAAAAAAAAAAGCAGTGTCTAAGTCTAGGCTAAAACCCATATTCAAAAATTCAGTCAGTAAAGTTTTCAGTCAGTACAAAATTTGACCATCACAGAAATGTAAATGTTTGTGTACATTTACAGATATCTGTAAATATCGGTTATCGGACAGTAATATTAATATCGGATTACGATATCAGCCCAAATTTTCATATCGCTGCATCCCAAATATTAGCCAAAAACTGTTGCGCTACAAACAGTCCTTTGCATTACGATTATTGCACACACTGAGCTTGCAACAACAACATATTTAAGATTTATTGTGGTGCCTTGATATACTCTATGATCAAGAGGCTATATTTGTCCTGTTTTTTTTGTGTGTTTTTTCTTTATTCCAGATCCAAATTACAAGACAACAAATATTGGTAAAAGTTGTACCGGAGTCAAGTTGAAAACTGTTTTTACATTTTATCTCGTTTGATTTGTCTCTAAAGTATTTCTAGTCTTCCCAGTTTGGCAGGTCTTTCTCTGCTCTCCCAGATCACAATACTTCACACAAACCTCCTCCCTGGACGTGCAAAGGCTCATCTATATACACACAGATGCACACAGCACACCCTCAGAGAGATGTCTTGTTATGAAGCAATTTATATGCAAGGATTCTTTATCAAACTGACTGACCTCTGGCATTCGAAGGAGTGCCGTCAGAGTCTGTATGCAGGAGATTTCCAGGTCTGTGT
This sequence comes from Fundulus heteroclitus, assembly GCF_011125445.2. NCBI lineage: Eukaryota > Metazoa > Chordata > Actinopteri > Cyprinodontiformes > Fundulidae > Fundulus > Fundulus heteroclitus. The sequence goes on along the minus strand of NC_046371.1, from coordinate 11,320,118 downwards.
CATTACACACTGGGCTTTGGTGTATAAGCACCTTAATTATCTTCTGGTTTCATTTTATAAGTAAAACTAAACATATAATTTTGTGTGTATTTCATAAAAGCACAGGTTTAGAAATTGTTGGTTATAGTTAATGGAGTTGTTACCTTTTCCTGGCAGCTAGACTGCTCACACGTGTCAAGAGAGGAGGCGTACATATGCAGTTTTCTCTTGGTTTCAGCAGCTACTGTCTCTTAATAATAGATGGCCATCATGGGAGCTGTTGTTCTTCTGTCCTCAAGTGGTGCAAAGTGCTAAAATAGACGCTGCTTTTCTTCGTCGTGTCGGCACCATCATCTGCGGGGTTGTCTGAGGAAGAGGACAGACAAACAAATAGCCAAAGAAGGGGAGTGACATACTTGCAGACAGACAAACAGATGGCAGGCAAATGGGCAGACAGGACAGCGAGGCAAAGAGTCAAGTAATCGGACGAAGAGAGAGAGACAGAGAGACAGATGGCAAGCTTACAGTAAGACAGCCGGATGGACGGAGCGACAAATGTGGGTGCAGCGAGTCAGACGGTTCTGGAAGCTTGTGGACGTAGAGAAAGTCCAGGGACCCTCCTGATGTTTTATTTAGAGCAGGGTCAAAATGAAAACTCACCATGTTTGGACAAATATTTCTGTCCATGAATCTGAACCTAAATGTATGTTACTGCAACCATTAGAAGATTACTGAGAGCTTAGTGAGATGTAGTCTGAATAACTACTTTGATGGATTTAATGTTTAGACCAATTAACCTAACACTCATGCTTTTGGACAGTGGGGGGTGCGGCTGGGCGATAACTCGATTTCTTATTGATTAAATCAAATTTGCAATTTATGAAGACTTAATTTTTGAAAAATTGATTTGGCCTCCGTGTAAGTTTGAGTCCTGAATCATTGCTTTGGTACAAGCATGCAATGTTGTATGTATGTTTAGGAAAATATATTGTGGAAATACTCTAAAGAGGAAACTTTTTCTTACCCTAAGATGAGGCACTTTCATTTAATTATTTATTTTTATATGTTTGAAGTTACACAAGTGAAGCCTTTTCTTAGATGTATACTCAAACTAGCTCATTGTGTAAAACCACTAGCAGCTAACATTTTGTAATTTTTTTTTAAATTGTTTACAAAGGCAGGGCCTACCATCTTATTTTATAAGCATGTGTACCAGCTTGTATTTAGTTGCACTCTGAATTTAGGTCAACTCTCAGGCAAGATGATTGGGGGGAAAAAAAGAAAACAAGTTTTTAAAAATTATTTCTGTAGTTTATTTTTACAAAATCAAAGGGAAACAAAAAAAAAAACATTAATTGGATTTGGATGTAGTCTTTGCAATATTCTGCTATAGTATAGCAAGGAAATGTTTTTAACCTGAAAAAAAGTCACTTCGATCTAAAAGATGAGATTTCTAGAGGGTAGGTGATTCATGGAGATGACTATGGTCTGTCACTTCTAACTCGCCAGGAAAGTTTGGAGAAGATGTATTACCCGACATGTTTACTCTATATCATGATGAAACTTGTCGGATGCCTCTTTAAACTAAGAACTGAAAGTAAAACCACTGCCATGAGCTATTAAAATCCCCTAAATTTGTATAAAGTTTGAGTACAACAAGATATGCAATTCTATGTGGATGAGAAGTTAAATGATTTTTTTTCAAACCTCTACTTTTCCAAGTAGAGGTTTGTTGTTGCTTTTACATAATCATATACTATATACTGCCACTGCAGTTAACTTTGTTTACAAGGACAACATGTTTTATGGATTTTTTTCCCCCACTTAATCTTCCACCTGCTAAAATTAGCAAAACTAAAAGCAGGAAATGTCACAAAGTGTGAATGAGCTGCTATAAACTGACTGAGAGGAAGAAAACACCCTGAAACAGTCATGTATCAAGTAGAAGCTATTAGTATTTGAGCAGTACCAGCTGCTCTCAACCTGACTTTCTTCAGAAAGCTTATCCTACTTTATTAGCACAGGTCTGTGTTATGAAGCCTGCGTCATGGCTAACGCACGGTTTTCTTTCCCACCTGCGGCCCGGCATCTTCGCTTACCAGTTGGTTTATTTTTCATGCGTGATCTGTTGCACATTTAAGAGATTGGCCCGCCTTTTAGCGTTCAGGCAGACATGGCACCCTCGCCGGAGTCATAGTCAGCCAATTAATTATCTCCCCGGGCGCTTGGCTTTCCCAGCATGCATTCTGCAACCTTCTCACTGTAAATGGCTCTGAAGCTGTGCATTTGAAAATGTGCAGATATAGTACAAATGAACGCGGGGGGTGGGGTTAAGGGGGCGATCGTCAGAAACCAAGCGGAATCATAACGTGATGTCCTGTGTTTGTTAGGTTTCTGTTTTGTTTAGTTTGCCACAGAAACGTGTTCCCCAAACATTTTTCCTCCTCTCATCATTATTCCTGTTCCTGGTTTCATCTAACAGGAGTTTAATCTCTGTAGATTAGCTGAGTAATTGAAAATAGTCAGTCCAATAAATTTAGGTAATCTAAACTAGATTACAGAAGGCAATTAAGTTAGATTAAATACAACTAAAGCACATCAACGTCTGTTTCCAGACTAGTTATACTTTAGCATGGTGGTGACTGAAATCTAAAACTTTGTGGATCCATAATGTGCAACAACCTTAAACTAAAACCTTGTTGGGTTTTCTTTTGCATCTGAGGATGTGTTGCTTCTCCATACAAAACATGGTTTAGATAAAGTATGAACATATTCCATGGCTTCTCCAGTGTACAGTTTTTGGCATTAAGACATATTGTAAAGGAGGGTCGTCCCTAGTGTTTGATCTCTTTCTGGTGAGGGCTTGTCTTGTTGATTTAGATCTATGTTTAGACTTACTGTGCTGAACAGTAAATTGTTTCCTTTGTATTGTACTAGCTTGGGACTGATGTTTATTATGACGATTTGATTTGTAGTTTAAACGGCCATTTTAAACAGGTTGACGAGGTCCCCAGCCTTGATGCCGTCTTGCCTTAAAGTAGTTATGCTGTTCATACAGATCTGTTGTATTGCTAAAAGGCTAGATGTGACCCAGTGTTGGATTTTTACCAATAAAAAGATTAATGAAACAATTTTACTGGATGTAGGTATTAGGGTTGTCAAAAGTATCAATACTCAAATGCTGTATCCGGATACAATACGGATTTGCCTTGGTATCGATACTAAATATTTTAGCATATGAGGCAAACGAAGAAGGAAAATCCAAAGATCTGGACAAGCCTGTGAGCAACCAGTGCTTTAAAGTGGTTGCAACGAAGTCAAGCAGCACAAGAAACTTGGTCAAACATGTCTAGGACCGACACCCTGGCCTTAATGGTAGATTAATTAAAGTACCTGTTCATAATTTAATTTAATACAATGAAGATATTACTGATGTTAGCGTGACCAGTGGTCCGCATTAATGTTGCGTGATTAGCTGTGGCTAGCATGCTACTAGGCATGCGTTTAGGGCTGCAACTAACGATTATCTTAATAATCGATTAATCGGTCGATAATTTTTAAGATTAATCAATGAATCAAAAAAGAACATTTGTACTGAGGCCAAATAAGCATGCAAAAAAGTTGCTACTTAGGTGTTTTGTTACAATAATACAAGGTAATAAATAATTTAGCTTCAAATAAAGAAGTTTATTGTAAGTCAATCATTTAATAGTCAATGTTCTTTATATGAACAGCGGTTTAACACAACAGAAGTGAAGCTGTAAAACTGAGGTGTCCATGCAGTTTGGTTGAACCTCACCCTTGTGCTAGAGCACCTAATGGAAAATAAATGGGCGTAACTATGCAACCAGAGCAAAAACACCACTTCTGACAATTAAATAAACATCCAGCCCGTTTCATAGACTGTTTTTATGTAAATACTACATGCTTACATTTGTCCTTGTATATTTTACTTCCAAGGATGTTTATTCTAAAAGTTTTTCAAATTTTTCTTCGAAGAGTCAAAAAGGGTTTTAGATATTTAATACTTTTAATTTTGTCTGAATGTTTTACACTTTTGAGGGTGCCCTTTAGGGATGCTTATGTCTCAGCTTTCTGTAAGTGTTTTTAAATTTGCGTCTGACTCTTGTCATTCTGAGTGTCTGACCAAAATGTCATTCTGGTTACATAACAACAATAAAGACTCTTGATTCTTGAAAAGTTAGTTAAGAGCCGTGCTCCTCAAAATAAGTAAAATGTTCTTAAAATTAGTGTATTTTTCCTTGATTTGAGCAGGTAAATAAGATAATCTGTCAACAGAATAGGATTTTTGCACTTAAAATAGGAAAATAAGAACATCTCCATCATCAATTCATCTCCATCATCTTATTTCAAGTGCTGTATATCTAATTATCTTATTTTAGGGGTCAAAATACTGCAGCTGTGTAGCCAGAACATTTTGGGATGGTCATCATTTCCTCCCGCTCTCTAAACAACAACAGCAGGAGTTCTCAACCATCTCAGAACCTGGTGCCGGTCCATTCTGTGCGCTCAGAACAGTCAGAACCAATGCACCTCCACGTTTATTGTGTTTTTTTCCATATGAAAAAGTACAACACAAATTTGTTACAAATTAGTTAATTTATGTATTAATACTATAAAGTATTGTGCTCCTTTGTATATAGAACCCTTTTCTGTGTAACTCCAAAATAAAATTAGTAAATATAGAGTCCAACTTTGTGTAAATTATTTTCATTATCAATGTAGCTGTTCTGTAAAAGCTTCAGAGTTATTTTTTTTTTTATTTTTTTTGGAGAACATTAGTGAACAAACTGACCGAGGAACACAGTAGACTGGTCAGGGATAAAGTGGAGAGGCACTCAGAGAACATGGCCACGAAAGTGTTCTGGTCAGACGAGACCAAATTTAAACCTTATAAAACTCAATGGTGGCAGAAAACTAACTGCACAGACCCCTGTACTACTCATGGCAGCCGTGGACCATAATAGTAATAGCATCATGCTGCGAGGAGGCTTTCCTTCAGCCTGTAACAGTTGATAGTAAGCTCTAAATTTTATCACAATATATTGTGGTTCTGTTTAAGACTGTCGTAAACCATTATTTTCGTAATCGATTATCGACTATTCTGACGATTAATCGAGTAATCGGATAGAAAATTGACAATCTGCAATCAAAATAATTTGTGTGCGACAGTGGCAAAAACAGGTAGGCCTAGACACCAGACTTACACACAAGATTAATTAACACGAAAAATAGCTTAACTTAATTAATAGTTAAGTCAGTATTAACAGGTCCTTCTAGGTTTAGCTCTGTTTGTTGAAAATGGTTATAAGAAGTTCACTTTAGTTCAGTTTGCCTTTTGCAGCTCCATCAGTTTCAAGTTAACTTTCTCGTGTTTATTATTTTCTGCCTCTTTTTTTTTTTGGCATTTGCTTTCTTTATCTCCTTACCCATCGTGACATTGAGAAATAGGGGAAAAAAGAATATAAGTTACTTCAGAATTGGCCACTCCAGGGCAGAGTCAGCGTAGTTGAGGCAAGTTATTCTTCAACAAAGTTTTATTTATATTTTTCTATGAACTTCTTTTTGACCGATACTTGTAAAGATTTGAATTTCCTCATTTTCAGCACAGTAATTGGTTTCCAGTAATCGGTTTTTATTTTTGTTTCTACAAATTCCTGGAAGGTCAGCATTTACCGCACAGTTCCTCGCAGCCTCTTCACGTCACATCTTTTAGCACCTCTGGCGAGTCAGGAAAGAAATGACTTAACGGCTCTGCAAAAAGAATAAACAGAAGGTTAGGCCTCCAGAATGTGGTTGAATTGGGTCGTTTCAGAGCTTAATAGGCGGAAGGGGGGGGAAAAGTAAACAAACCCTGAGGTGGATCGGAGTGTGCGGACCTGAAGTATGATGATGTAACCGGAGGAAGTTGGTGATTCTTATAACCGCTCTCGTCAAAGGCAGAAAGACGAGGTATGGGTTGACTGATTGGGAGATGTGGAAAAATGGAGAGTCGAACGAGAGGCTGAGGAAGTCAATGATGTACTTAACCTTCCTCTGCAGACTCCCACTGCCCCTCCTTGTTATTGTAAAGCACAGAGGTTGGCAAAAGGCGAGTAAGGGGGAAAGGAAATAGAAAAGCATGACCTGGAAAAGAAAAAGCAGAGGCAGGAAAGGAGAGCCGTGTGTTTTTCTTTTTTGTCAGCATAAATGTCCGAGTGGTTTGGTGTGTGCAGAGCAGGCAGGAAAACTGAAGGACAGGAAGAGTCCCATATAAGAGGGAATAGCCCTGTTTTATTGCCACATAAATCTGCTCTCTGCACACTAAACATGGTTTCAAATCTACTCCTTTTGGGGTTTCTTGGCCCGATTTGCATGATTAAAGTGAATTTCAGAACATTCACCTGTTGCTGTTTCATTGGATGATTTCTCTCTTTTAGCCTTTAGTTCTCCTTGTTTCCGTGCATAGATCGTCTCTGTAGACTCTTTTGCTCTAGGTTAACCAGAGTTTGATACCGATATCAGGGCTGAGCATATCGGCTGACACTCGATCCGATAAAACGGTTGAATGAATGAACCGTTTACCTTGTCCTGTGAGTGAAGGCATCAGGTTTGACATAAACATTGTTAAAAAACGGTCTGCATTCTGTTTAACATGGTGCTTTTGGACATGTTTATTTAAGTTTGCGGTGTTGAATTTACCAACTTTAAATTCGATGTAGATATTGCATTTTGCAGTCAAACTTGTTGGCGTCATCATCAAGTTTGAAACGTTTCCAAATAGCAGACTTGGCTCGGGCGGCTCTTGCTCCATGTTGCTCTGTGTTTGCTCATCGCTAGCTGCTGTGCGTGATTGTGTAACTGGGATTGTAAACATAAAAGTGACTAGATTGCTGTAACTGTATTGGTGTGTATGATATTGATAAAAAATAAATAAAAATGAAAGGATTGTAATGCTGGATCGGCGTCATTCATCCAATATCCGATCCAACTAATTGGTCAATAGCGGAGCCGATATCCAATCCGGGTATCGGATCGGTGCATCTCTAAGTTTGATTTACTTTGCTGTTAAGGATCAAGCGTCTCTGAGGTTCTGTGACATCTTTTTCTGTTCTTTGTTCTGGTCTTGTCTCTCAGTTTGTAATAATGTAGGACCTTTTTAAATGTAGACTGATTTCCTTTTGGCTTTATACATACGTATTTACAGGCTTGCTTCATTCGTCCGCAAAGTCTTCCCCCTAATTTACACATTAATTGGAGTATGAGGCAGCCTAAATGGACATGGATCTGACAAGAGGGCATTGCTTCGCTGTGAGCTGGAAACCCCTTAAGTAATTTTTGACAGATTGCAGATCGATCAGATCCTGACAGGGAGGAGAAACACTGCTCTTTTTAATGATATTCCTCTATTTAATGTTTTAAAAGTGGAAGCAAAGGGCAGTGAAGCCCATCTCTGCAAAGAATCCATTAGGTCTTTATTTGTGTAGAGGGTTCATATGATTCATATTATTTTAATGCGGTTTGTTCAACGTATTCCATTACTCCTTTAATTATGGGTGCAAGATAACATTTAACATTTTGGTAATCTCACCTTGTTTTGATATTTTTGGGCAAATTATGATAGTTTATATGTTAGAAGCAATGCTCCACGTTGCTCAGTGTTGGAGCTATAGAACATCTTAGCTGCAAGAAGCTTTTTAACAGTCCAGTACTCCAGCCTGTGTTGTGATTTAATGTTTTACTTATTATCATCAATGCATTCACTATCTGGCTTGCGAGACATGCAGCTGGAAAGTAAATGTTGTGTTTATGACTCTTGAAAGTGGTGTTTAGCTGTATTCGGTTGAGGTCAGTCATGAAGTTGATTGATAACAGGTCTAGCTTCTGGATCTTAGAACATCTTCCTATTTCTCAGTAGAGGAATTGACAAGGTCTACAATCTGAAAAGGTGTACTTCTTTTTAGGTTCGGATTACATAATGTTAACTTTGTTCTAAAACTTCTATGTAACCGTGTCAACAATGCCTTAAGATTAAACTGATTTACTCCTATTGCAAAACTGAAAATTTTAGACATAGTTTTCTCAGATATTCGTGTAAAGTCCGTCAACTGTTCATTGTGATTTAAAAAAAAAATGGCCACAATCCTTGAAGGGTTTGGACTTTGGGTTCAAGAAGCTTTTTTTTGTTGGTCTTGAGAAGTTTGGGTTAGACAGGTGTTGTCATTTTTGTTTCCCTAGTCTACAGATTTGCTCTTCCTTTACACCAGCCTGTTTGTCTCAGAGATTCATATGTACAGTACACTGCTCCTGCCAGCCTATGGAGGTCACTTTAAGATAAAACAGAAGCGGTGGTTTCTTTTGTTTTGGTTCTGGATGTCTGTAAGTTCTAATTTTGAACGCCGTTGTTGATACAGAGACAGCAGGCTTGAACTTTAACACTAGTTGAGCATCCCTCTAAAATACCCAATATAGCATAAAGAAACGGAGCACAAAAGTAAACAAAAAAACAATAAAAATGTTCAATGCAGCCATGATCAGGTCTTGTGACTGGGTCAGTTCCAGCGTTTTAGATGGACAAAAGCTTTCTTGATTGTTGGATTCTGTCAAATCTTTCCACACAACAAAAATTCCAAGCAGACAGCGCTTTCCAGAGTGGAGCCATCACAAGGTATTGATGGGCCAATCAGAAGTGAAATATGGTGCAGTTAAATTAATTAAATGTGATCACATTTGGACTTCATTGTGTCTGAAAGATGTACCTTAAGCATATCAGAAATACAAAATTGTCATTTTGTCATTTCAATTTGGACGCGTATCAGACTTTGGACATGCCTGCTCTACACATTTCCAGTTTGAGGCATTGCAGGCCTGAAACCAGACAGCGATGCAGCTGGTCATTTTGCTCTCTACTGTCCCTCTGTAGAAAGTGATGAGCTAAACTAGAAGTTCAAGTTGTGTAAGTCGTAGATTTAAGCATAGTTGGTTCAGGCTAGAGAATTTTTCAACGCTTTTCATCAGTCATTTTTGATTTGACTGGCAACTTCAATTTTGATTCAAGTTCCCAGTTCATTTCCCCCTCGCCTTCTTACACATTGTGACTAACATTTACTAAACACTTCTTTGTTCTTTCTCTCTTTTTACTCATTTGTTCTACACTACACTCCTTCTCAGTAAATTTCCCTCTTTCTCCTCTACAGCCCTAAACCAAAAACCATGTTTCATGGTGAAATTGAAGAAAAGTAGACCCATTAAGGCGGGTTTCTGTAGAATGCAGACTGAAGCAAAACTGCATTTTTTACAACAACGTTCGAGTTGTTGGGTTAAAGTGAGAATATTTTAGATTTCAACTTTGTGTTGGCATCATTCTTAAAAAAAAAATACAAGCTATATTCAAATAACACCATTTTTGAATTCTTGGCGATGACAAAATAGAAATCAAGCAGCAATGTTTTTTTTTTCTGGCAGTTTCAGCCTTTACATGGTTGATGAAGTTGATTCATAAAACAAATTATAGTGTATTAAATACTGGATTGACTTGGGGTGGTACAGAAATCCTGTACTTTCATTGTTTTTCTGTCTCACGCTCTGTGCGCTTTAGTAGCTTTCCCTTTATCATTTAAATCATGTTGGCATTTACAATATTGGCATGTAGTGTGTGAATGCAAGGCACTTCCATAGCTATTTATTGTACACCTAGCAGTCCTTTCTGGTACTGTAATATTGATGGATTATTTAAGTATCCAGCCTTTCTGGACTCTGCTGATGTGCATTTTGGTTATCACCTCTGGTAGCTGGTGTAAATACTTGCCTCTGTTCCCACAGTGAAATGCTAAGAATCTTGCCAGAGATCTGTAAAGTGTTTATCTTCCTCCTCTGTCTAGGTTTGTCTTGGTGCATGTCCAAAAAAGAAAGATAAAGAAAGATTAAAAAGTAAATATAGTCTACAGCATCAATCAGACCCAATCTACAAGATTCATTTATGAAGCTTTTTGCCCCCGTACAGCCCACCTTAACACACAAAAAAAAAGTCAAAAAAAAGCCACAAGAACAGAAAGGTGTCACGTTGTTCTTGCAGCCCTGGGAAAAAAAGATCTCATATGTTTATTTATTTTCTTTTGGAAAATGTACCGGCCTTTAGGCTGTTTATTTTACAGACAGACACGCTGCCTCTCATAGTTTGTTCCAAACAAAATTTTCAATCCTGAATGAAATAATGGATGGGTGTCATTTCGACATGCCTGAAGTGTAGGATGGTTCCCTTCGTTTGGCCGTCATACACAGATGACTGACAGCTGACAGAAACTGTGGGGGGGTGGGGAGTTGCACCCGGAGCTTTTAAAAAATTATTTTAAACTGCACGGACCAAGAATTTTTGTGGTTTCGAAACAAGTTCTCGATCGTCCTTCGTCGCCTACGTGAAATGGTTTCTTTTAGGTGTTTTTGTCGGCCAGCTGTGACCAGCTCGGTTCGTCGTGGCAGGAGTCCCCGATGCTCCAACAGATTAGTGTTTTATGTCATTAACGCTTGTGTTTTCCTCGTGAACATCTTCTCACTTGTCATTTCCCTCTCTCTCTCTCTCTCTTTCTCTCTCCCTTGCCTTTGCCCCTCTTCCTCCCCCTCTCTGTCCCTGCCTGCCTCACCCCTGACAGATGGAGAGTGAAAAGAAGAGGAGGAAATACTCCACGAGCAGCAACGACTCTGACACCACTGACAGTAAGTTGGAGAAAGAGCTGGGGGAAAGATGAAATGTGGATGTTTTTTGTCTGGAAGTGTGAGAGAAGTGAGCTTCTGTGGTGCTGATGTACAGCGAGACACCTGATTTTAGCCAAAGGCATCTATGTACCTGTGGAATTTAACCTTTTGTTTAGTTACAATCACCTACATGAGTGTATTTTATTTGCGCTTTATTTGATAGACCAACACAAGCCATGGTGCATGATTAGAAAGTTGAATGAAAATTGTGTTTTTCTTAAATTAATCACAAAGGAAAACCAGACGTTTGGCATGCATTTTATATGCAGCTCCCCTGAATCAGTAGTGTATAGAAACACCAAAGTCTTTTGGGGATTCTTCCAAATGTAAATTGTGATTAAAAATATACGACTGGAGTACTTTCCACTCCTGTTATATAGATGAAATGGAGAATCAAGATTATGACCATTGAACCTCATTTTTGTAATCGTTTTGTTTTTTTATTATCACAAACAGTTTGGTTCAAAAGCGGGCGACTAATGTTTCACACCCAGTCGCCTCATTCATTATCACAGTACTGACGTACTGGGACAGTCTAAAACCGTAATGCGTTGGTCTAAAATGGATGGATGTATCACTTTCATGATTATTGGGTTAAAATTTTTATTAACCACTTATTTCAAAAAGGAGAGCGGCTTTATTTTTCAGACGACGAGATTTACAATGAATTTAAAGTTAAGGTGCCTTTTTGTCTTCATGTGTTTCGTATAATGACCGAAGGTCAGCGTGTCTCTCTTACGCCTTTGACCCCGCTAAGTGTGGCAGTCAAAGGCCCACAGCTACAGATTTCTATAGGCGCACGTTGGCTTCAAGTGTAGGCCAAGAGATGTTAGGATTATGTATCATGTGCGTAACCAGCCAACAGCAAGATTTAAAAGAATGTAAAACATTTCTGAGTAAATTACCCTGATTTTCTGCTTATTGATGGTGTTGATGCCGCAGCGCCATCTATATATCTTTTTTAACTAAAACCTGTGGGGGATATCACCGTATCCAGTTGTGATTTATGACTGGTCAGAGGGAGCTACGGACTACTCATAAATACTCCTAACCACCCTACTTCTTTAAAAAAAAAAGTTAAAGACTGACCTTTCAAAGACCTTTAAGACTTGAGTTAGGAAAAAGTAGTATACTTGAAGTTAATTTTATGAAGTACATTTAACCTTGGTCTTAGATTTTTGTTTATACTTTTCAGTATAAGTCAAGTATACTTTACTATAATGTTGTTAAGTGTTACATATAGTTTATAAAAAGTAAACTTCAAGTACACTGCCTCATTTTAAGTATGAAATAAGTATACTTGTAGTACACTTGAATAAACTACTTTTTCTAAGAGTCACCAACAAAAAAGATTCCTAAAAACCTAAACAACCATTAAATATGACACTAATTTCAAAACATGTAAATAGTAATAGTAATTTATTTCAGTTGAGAAGATCTGTGAATTTGTTGAAAAGTTGTTTTATCAGTAAAATACCCTTTTTATAACAAAAAGTGTGAAGTTCAATTGCATTAGGCAATTCTTTATTTTCAACACTATATTCAGACATAAGAACAAGATGCTTTTAGCAAAGTATTGCTAAAATTTTATTTTACTATTTTTCTTTCTTTGCTGCCATGGTTTGAATTTAGTTACTATATTTTTTATGTGTTTATGTTATACTTATCTAATCTGAAATGGATATCAGAAGTTCAAACTTTTACAAAAGCTGGAGATTGAACTACGGCCACAAAACTCTTTATCTGTGGATCTTTGTAGTTCAGCCGCAATAATAAGCTCTCTGAAATTCTGCACCTGCTCACTTTGTGTTCACATACATTATATTCATTCTTCATTTAGTACCATAGTTCAGTTCTTCCTTTTATTAATCTAACATTTTTATATAATCACAGGTAAAGTTCCCCTAGAGTGGTACTTTTATTTATTTTATATTGTGACCTGAAGCTATGGAAGCTGTAAGCACATGCAACATGTAGTTAATTAGCAAAGCGATAAATTAATACTAGGTGACTTGTGCATATGTAGTTTGAAATATTGGCCGACATGTTTTCTTCCCAGAGTCGGACTCCTCGGGGCTGGGAACATCTGGCTATGATGCTGCCAAACCAGAAAGAATGCTCCGCAGCCACATGTAGAAATACACGAGTACACGATGTTGTCTTTTGGCACAGTTTTCTGTAGTCGAGGGGGAAAAATGTTTAGGATAATCTTACTCTAACTTATTTGCAAGATATACGTTTACTAAAGTGTATTAGGAAGTCGATTATGGTTTTTTCACTTTGCGAGCAATTGTGAGAACTGCTGGAAAGTAGATTTCAGATCACTCTGCAGTAGTTTAGACCAAAAGAAATGCTGGAAGTGTTGCATTTGGATCCATAGTCAGACTAATTATGGGTAATGGAGTCATTCAAGTTGTTTGCACACAGGGCTGACTTGACCTCTGACAGGTTTAACTGTTATGTGTTCACGGGCGTTTGTGCTGCATATTTTACAGCAGGTTATACGGGCTGTTTTTGCAGACCTTACTACCCCAGCCTCTGTTCAAAGCCGTTTTTTTTTTTTTTTTTTTTACGCTCAGCTTCTCCCGACCTCCGCAGCCTGGACTCCAGCTGCATCTGCTCACTGGAGGTTATCGGGTTTCTAATTGAAGGATGCCCATGATAATTTTGGCTGCTGGGCCTCTAAAGTGTGGCTTTTAATTAACACACGGCCATGATGGTAGCCTTCGTCTGCGTGTTTGGTTATCTGGTCACGGTGACAGAGTCATGCGGCTGCCATATGTTATTCGTGTAGATGTATCCTTCACAGGCTCATGCACACACCTGTGAAGGGCTAATATGATCCTAATGTGCATAATAGTAGTATATGGCAAGGTTTCCTCCAAGGATATTTTTAAACCGTAGTGGTGGGGGGCTATAGGAATAAGAAGCTTTTGCCAAGATAAATAAGTGACTAAAAACTGTGATTAAATGTGTTCGGAGCTACAAGTGATGTTTATGAAATGATTTATGAATTTGTGCGGATTTGTGCCCCACGGCTGTCTACTAACAGTAGACAGCCGTGGCGGGCGGGCGGACCCGATATCAAAGCGCCTTAAGAGGATTTAGCCTACTGAGTTTGTCAGTTCCCTGGCAGACTTAGATATAGTGACACAAATGTTTGACAACATTTTATTTGTAAGGGAATCTGTCTTTTTACAATATTACTCTATAAAGAACGACCCTGTGCCACTGATTATTGCAAACAAAGAGATCCACTGCTGCCTCAATACAGTGACTCCAGAATGATTGGTGCTTTTTACGCCACGTCGCCTTTAACACAGGAAAAGCCGCTGTAGGTTTTGCTAGTCGCTTTTTGAAAGAAAGTCGCTAAATATAGCAACAAAGATGGCAAAATGGCCAACACTGGACTGTCGTCTCTGGTTTTCCTTCCCTCCTGAGAGCAGCACAGCACAGTAGTCACTAGCTAGGCAGCTTCACAGCCAGACAGGAAGGAGCAGGTGGTGTTTGTTTTTCAAACTAAGGTACATTTTAACATTACATGGTATTTTTATTCATTTATCGTGTTTTTTGGACTATAAGTTGCACTTATTTTCATAGTTTGACCAGTCCTGTGACTTATAGTCAGGTGGGACTTATATATCAAGTTTAAAAGGTAAATCATACGTCCAGGGCGGCGTGTATATATGTTTTTTTTTCCTCTTTATGATGCATTTTTTGACTGATGCATCTTATATTTATAGCCTGTACATAATATAGGATATATATATATATTAGGGCTGGGCAAGTTAACGCGTTAATTCCGCGTTAATTCATTAGACTATTAACGGCGATATTTATTTTATCGCGCATTAACGCATGTTGCTCACATGCTTTCAGTCAGTGTCAGTCAGGCAGCACTCTCCCGCTCCCCCTCCCCTCTCGTACATGGCTCAGCGGCGCCAGCCAATCAGCACGCAGGCTCAGCCTGGCCCGCCCACTCAGCTCTCACACAAACTTGACAAACAAACAGCTGAGAGAGACCGCAGCAGCGAAAAAAAATGAACGGGGAAGTAGCACCGTTTGGCTTTATTTTAATACCGTAAATGAAATCAAGCTGTATGTTTTGTAAAAAGCCGGTTCATTTCAGTGGAAACACAGCAAATGTATCTAAGCACGTGAAAAAACATGAAAATGTCGAGCCCCAGAAACGGAGAGAGGAGACGAAACTTCTCTCACTGCCCCGACAGACCCACAGACGTCTCTGACTGAGGCGTTTCAGTCCTCCAGAACATCCAGGTAGATCAGTGGATGGATGGATGGATGGATGGATGGATGGATGGATGTTACTGGAGCCCACACATAACATGTAATTAAGACCTTGAAAGAACCCAGTACATATATTAAAAAGTGTTATTTAAGATAAGATAACATTAGCTAATCCTTTTTTTATCCCACGACGGGGAAATTTATAGGATTAAAGCAACAGGCAGGTGCACACAACACAGACAAAATTACATAAGGATTGAAATATATAAGAGGTGGATTAGCGAAAAAACACTGAACATAACATTATTATTATTATTATTAATATTATTTAATTGTAATAATAAAATAAAAACCACAAAACCCAAAAGGTCAACAGTTTCATGATACATCAAGCTTAGGGACTGGCTAATATACAGCAGGTCAAAAAAGGCCATATTTTGGCTGCAGTGCTTGCTGTTCTCTTATGAAGAAAAGATCAACTAGTGCACTAAATTCAATAGATGGGTTGAAAATATCCAGTATAAAATAAGTGCTACAAATGTTACAACACTTTTGTTCATATGGCAGCAGAACATTAAAATAAAAGTGCTCTTTACACTACTTTTGAATTCATTCTTGGAGTTTGTAAATACAATGCGATTAATCGCGATGAATCGCGATTAATCAGGGCGATTAATCGCGATTAAATATTTTAATCGTTGCCCAGCCCTAATATATATATATATATATATATATATATATATATATATATATATATATATATATATATATATATATATATATATATATATATATATATATATATATATATATCATGCACTTTACATTGTTTTAACATATAGACTTTTTTAAAAACTTAATTCTGAAGGCGTGGTGGCTTTTATTTTGCTGTGGTGGTGTGCCACGATCAATTACATGTAGCGCAAACCCTGCATGGACTTAATAAGCAGCTTTTTTTTTTTTTTACCTGCAAACCTGCAGAGACTGACAATCAGCATTGCACACAGCTAAATAACAATTAATTAGAATGCAGTAAGAATTGCACCATCTCTAGCCCGTATCCTGATGACATCTGACACCTGAACACCACATGTTATCTTCTACAGCATTTGCTTTGAAGGTACACCTTGTTCCTTTTTTTGGGTTTCTTCCTGTAACACGATCCAGCACTAAATCTGGGTCTGTGCTCACTAATGCCCCCTTAACACCCGACCTTTATCGTACCAAAGCGTAAAAAAATCTTCCCGAATCTGGATGGTCTCTGGAGAGTCTTGGGAGACATCTCCATAGGGGGCTGCATGAAAAGAGCAATGTGCTCCCCATTATTAGTAATTGGGTATGAGTTTCCGACTGTTTTGAGCAGCTACAAAACTTTAATGCTTCAACATTGTGGTGGCAGGAGCATGGTGGTGGCTGTACTGGCCTTTTCCTGACGTGTGGCCTGCCCTTAACCCGTGTAGGTTAGTCAGATATTTTCAAACAGGACTGGCTGTGCTGTTTGAATCCTAAAACAGGGCATAACCTCCATATCCTAGCAATGCTTTTAGTAATTTATTGCAATAATCTTAGTACTCTAGTTGCCAATCACCTGCTTCTGCTCTTGCTACTTCCAAAAGTATCTCGTCACACGTATCCAACCAAGAATCCCACATCGCTACTCCAACTAATGTACAATGATAACCCACCTTTCACATGAAGAGCCGAATGCACTGGGCTTTCAGTGATTTGGAGTACAACTCCAGATCACACACACCTCCATTAATCAGCAAGCAACAAATTTTACATCCCTTCTGTTGGATTCCTTTTAGAAGTACACTTCGAGGTGGATTAAAGTTATTGAGCAGAAGGGTTGAGAAGGTGCACACCAGAAATCCCCCCCCGACTGCATCCTCACTGTTAAAATGCTAAAAAGCTGTTGGTGTTTCCCCCTTCCTTTACAGTCAGACCGAAACTGAGAGAGGTGCAGAAACCTCCCATATTAATAGGGCAACGTCCTAATTGTTGGGCCTGCGCGGTGTCACAGTTTTGTATCAAGAAGGTACTGGGTTCAGACTGTTGCTTTACTCAGGTTCCACAAAAAATAAAGGTATATTTGGCACCAAAATCTTAGCAGAGAAAAGAACAGAGAAAAGAACAGAAACCATTCTCTGCTACAACCCAGTTTGGTACTACTAACCAAATAATCTTAGATATACAGAGCATGTTAGAAAGTCTTAACACCTCTGCTAAATGCCGGGGCTATGGGATGTAAAAAGACAAGAGCATGTTGAATCATTTCAGAAGGTTTCCACCTTCAGATTTGTCTGTTCCTGCAGACAAATCTGTTAGATTCAGCCACAGCATTCATCCTTCTTGAGTATACCCACATTTAATTGAAGTGAACCTCGTTAATCTGAAATACAGTCATAGATTTTCTTGACATTTGCATCCTTTAACTATAGACATAGTTTACAGAGAGGCTATAAAGAATAAAAAAAGAAGTGAACGTATAAACATATTAGTCAGGATTATGGTGCAAGAAAACACATTGCATTTTTAAGTCTGCGTTTGTACAGTAAAGATGCTTAAGATATAAAAGAAAGGGTACATGACTAAAACTTGACGTTTCTCCAAACCTGATGAAAACACTGAAAGGTGTCGAGAGGCTGACGGCAGCACTGAGGAGCTTTGTTTGGTACTGGCGTATCTATTTGGATACCATTTTTAGAATATGTTTTCTTCATATGTGTGTAGAGTGGCACAACAAAAGCCTATTCTTCCAAAGAAAACTTCCAGGTTTGTCTATAATCAACCAGAAACCTTGTTGTTTAGAGCGATGCGTGAGGAAAGTGGCCGCCAGATGCATGGAGAGGTGCACAGTGCCTTGATTAGGTTGATGTTTTTCACCTGTGGGTGTGGTAAGGACAGAACATGGAGACCACAGAGAAGATGCAAAGTTTGGTGCTTCTGAAGAAAACCCCCGTACCAAAAGTTTCACCCTGAGGAAAACCCAACCCTTTGTTTTGTTTTTTGTAAAACCGAACTGAAAACGTTTGACTGGGCTGAGCGAGGTACTGAATTGAGTCGTCCAGTCAACATGTAGAGAAGCTGCTTTTCCAAGGGCCACGTCCAGGTGAGCAATACATACCATTGTTTTGTCATGCCTGCCTAAAGCAGTATCTGTAGCCATTTTTCCCGTTCATTCTCACACACAAGAAGATGATTGTAGCATTTAAGCCTTTGGCATTATTCAGCTTCCGCTAACTTGTAACACTTGTTGAGGAAGGTTTTATGAGCCGGTGAATCTAAGCTCTAAGCTTTAGGTGGGTAAATTTAAAGCACAGAAACAACAAAGCACGTCACCAAAGAAACGGCCTACCCACATGAAAAGAAAAATGACAGTGCCAGCATCATGCTGTGGGTTCACTTTTCTTC
This sequence comes from Fundulus heteroclitus, assembly GCF_011125445.2. NCBI lineage: Eukaryota > Metazoa > Chordata > Actinopteri > Cyprinodontiformes > Fundulidae > Fundulus > Fundulus heteroclitus. Next base: position 11,301,725 of record NC_046371.1, on the reverse strand, counting down.
TGATTAAAAACTGCGGTTTTAGTCAGGTTGGATCAAAAATGACGAACAGTTCTCAATTCAAGTCAGTGCTGATCCAAACCCTTCAGCCGTAAAGCTGAAGATGAAGAAGGATTCTCTTCTGCTGCATCGCTGTGCGCACAAGCATACGGAAAATCAAAGTTTTTAAATTGCCTTGCTCAATATCTAATGGCAAATCTGTGGAGTCAGAGTTGGGTTGTGGACAAGAGATGTCCTCACAAGCTGGAGAACTTTCTCAAAGGAGAGAGGGAAAAAAGATGTGATATTCTGACAGAGCCACCCCAAAGAAGACTAAAGGGGGAAATTGATTCAAAAGGGGATTCAACAAAGCATTTGTTTGAAGGAGGGGTTCCCAAAGGGGGGCTGGGACCCCTAGGGTTGGTCGTGAGAACCACGAGGGGATCGCGAGATGCGGTATTAGAGAAAATTATAGTTTGGATATAGCAAATGTATGCCTTTTAATCGGCGAAAGTTTTTTTCCTCGGATATTTACAACTCTTCAGCATCAGAATATTTTTCTCACAAATGTGTGAAATTAATCTCAAAATATCTGTTTTTTTTGTGGAAATTTACTCCTCTGTGTCCAACAATTTTTCTTTAATCTACAATGGCTCTAATTACAATGGTGGTTGTAATTGCCTGCAGAAATTATGAGAATAAAGTCATAATATTGGGTGTCCAAAAATTAATAACATTGTGAAAATATTAGGTGAATAAAGTCATATTACTAGAGATGCACCAATCCAGATTTTTTCAGTTCCGATTCCGATACCAGAATTTGGGTATCTGCCGATACCGATACTTTTCCGATACCCGACACGTTTGCACAAAACTAACTACAGTTTTTCTCGGCACATTTAACTGTTTTATGCGTGACTGTGAGCTGATTCACTGAGCTGCTCCAAGGACGCGCAGCGTCACGCAGCGGCTGCCTGGTGGTGACTAGACATCGCTAAGCGCTCAACTAGCTCATTAAACTCAATAGTATACATCCCCGCTCTTGTTAAACAAGCAGAAAGACTTTAAAACATTAAAGCACAGACGCAGCTTATGGATCGGAAATGTCCGCTGGTTGGATCAGAATTTTCCAATCTGTAAAAAAACGTTGGTATCGGAGCCCGATACTGATACTGGATCGGATCGTCTCCATCCCTAATTATAACCAGAACAAAGTCGAAATTTCATTTGAATAAAGTTGTAATTAATACAATATATTCTAATAAAGTTGTACATACAACTTTGCAACATCCTTAACATTCCTTATTTTAACTGAGGAGGATGACTGAATTTTGTTATAAAATTACGCCTAAAAGGGTGTCGCTACTCTCTGGCTCTCTTATTTCGGCTGAAAAGTTTGGAAACCGCTGGTTTAAGGTTGTGCACATTTATGCACGGAGGTCACAACTTTCCCACCCCACCTGTTTTTTTTGTAGTTTTTTTTATATTAGGATTTAGGTCAGATTCAAGGAGGAAAAGGTTTCAAAATCATTCATCGTGGTCACAGACACATTTAAACAGGGTTGTGTGTGTAGGAACGCACGATATAAAAGCATTAACATTGTTATCAGCTGATGTAGGTCCTTTTTTTTTTAAATATAATCAGTATCATCAGTACAACTAGCCCAATACTACCCAACCTAGGTTTATTTCTGGTGGGGGGTTTGGACACGGCACTGTTGGATGTCTAGCTGAAGCAGAGTGTAATATCGGACACCAGCCCCAATATTCATACGGGTTCATCCCTAGGTGTGTGTACGTGTCTTGTAACTATTAAAGGTTTGTGCGCTGCTGTGTTTCCTGAAACTGAAACCCCCACAAGGTTTTATTGTGGCAGTGACGAACGTGTGTCTGAATTTGCATCTGCAGTCGGCAAATGCACAAACGTCTGAAGCTCTGCGCTGGGCTGTGCTGCGTGCGTTGGCGACTGTGTGCGTTGCTTCTGTGTAGAAGAAGAAGAAATCAGTCATATCTGAAGGCAAATATGGCAGCAGCTATTCCCTGAGCTCTGCGAGATGCTGAGGAGTGAAGTCAGCATGGTGGCGCACTGCTGTGGTGATGGGGGGAAATATGTTGAGTGGGAGGGTTGCACACTCGCATGCGCTCTGGCTCTGATGTGCTACACTAAGATAAATTTTATTCCAATGGATGTCTTCTCATTTTTTTAATCAAATGTACATCCTTCTTTATTATGCAGGCTCAGAAATGAGCTCTAATAAGATTTCCAGTGTTTACTTTCCTTAAAAAGGGGGTAATCTATGCAAATGCACAGAAAAGCCCCCATAGAGCTGTTGGATGAAGCAGTTTGTGGGATATTGGCTACAGTGTCTGGTTAATTACAATTAAGCTATGTATTAACGAGCTTGTAATGGACCATAGTCGACGTAACACTTTAACAAGATGCTATTTATATTGTCATTACTTAATTAACCTCTGCGTGGATCGTCATTAGTCTGCCTCAGTTAAAGCCTGACTCTTGACTGCAAGCAGTGGGCTTTGTTCACTGAGATTGTTGGCATGGCAGCTTTATATTTCTTTTTTTTTAATCAAATCTATTTTAAAAGGACAAATGCCCTGATCTTTTTTTTCCCAGATCAGGTTCAATAACTTTTGTTTTGCAAATTCCCTGCTGATTCACGATTACCGCTGCTGAATTTATTAGGCTATTATTGTTTCTGAAAAAACAAATTTTTGAAAAAAAGTGGCGTTTCTTTGGAATGAGATTAACAGGCGTGTTAGCTGCAGCCAAAGACTTGACAACTCAAACGGTTTCCTTAGTAAGAATTAAAATCCTTGGAATAAAAGGGACAGAAAAGGTTTTCCTAGGAGCAGCTCTAAGTCTGTCTTTATTTATTTATTTATTTATTTATTTTTATCTTCTTGCAGGTCAAGTGACGTCGTGGTCCAGGTCCTCCAAGAATACCGGCACCAGCAGCACATGGGTCCGCCTCCAGCACAAGAAACCTTCAGAGGTAAGTGCCTCTGATTGCTCTGGTTTCATCACTGCCGCTCCAGTTTGAATCTGTTCTACTAATGCATCGGTGGGAGCAGGGCCGAGCATTTCTGATTATACGGATTGTTTAAACCCATGTTTGGCATGTGTAATGCCAAACATTTACAGATTTAATGTAGTCTTATATGAAGTGAGATTATATTTTAATATTACATAACATTTCAAACAGCCATATTTGGGGAGTGGTGGCTGAGCGGTTAGAGCACAGAGCTTCGGTCCCAGAGGTTCTGAGTTCAATTCCCGCAAGCTGCCATTCTGGGTCCTTGAGCAAGACCCTTAACCCCTGATTGCTCCCCAGGCGCCGCACAGTGGCAGCCCACTGCTCCCCAAGGGGATGGGTTAAGATGCAGAAGTGAATTTCTCCATTGTGAGATCAATAAAGTTCAATTATTTGTCCTCCTTGTAAGCAAAGAAAAGGTGCAGGAACCTTTGTTTTCTCTCAGCCTGCTGACCAGCAGTGCACAGCAACATGTGGGAAAGGTGCAGCACTTCAACTGGAGAAATATCTGGTCACCATAGCACTTTCTCTGGTATCTCCATAAATAAATTTTCAGCCAGAGAAACTGTATAATGAAGGTTGACTTTTTTTTTTAAATATCTGTTGCTTAAAGCAGGGGTTCCCAAAGCAGGGGGTCATGAGACACCTCTTGTGGGTCCTTTGATTTGTTACTGATGTGCTAAAAAGATTTGGTATTTCCTTATTCATGAAACCGATACCAAAGTATAACTTTACAACATGCTTAACATGTAAAACTTTAATCAGTGTCCAGAACCTCAGTTTTAATAACTTTGCATCATAAAATCTGGTAACAGCGGATTCAACTGATCTCTGTTGTTCTTGCATGTGCAAAGGTTGTTGCTCAGTTGTTTCTGCTGCCTGTTTTTGTCTTAAACAGCATGTAGTAACATTTTTTTTTAATTCATTAAGACTTTCAATCACGAGCTGATTACTGAGACAACAATCACCTAAATCTGCCTCCAAGTGTGAGGTTACAACAGCTCCAGCCCAGCATCCATTGCTAGATACCCGTGGCACAGACCTTTCTGTCCAGTGTAAATACAGCGTTTGCTGCCACCACAGCTAAATCAACCCAGCTCGTGGATGGTAAGATTCGGCTGGCTTAAACACAGGGTTGGAGCATCCATATGGTCATGATGAACGATCCCGAGTGCTCCTAAATGACCACCCTGAGGAAGAAACTGGCATAATCCAGTTGGAAACCGGTGTACAGTACCAGTTGTGGCAAAGCAGTGCTTGCCACAATCACACATTGCTCCCACGCAGAGAAACGGGTTCAAATCAGTTTGCGTTGTTTTTTTTTTACCTTCACCTTGAGAAATTACTTTCTGTCTCTCTGAGTTGTAACAGATGTTATTTTTAAGCTAGTGACTCTGGAGATATAAAAAATTTGAGGTCTTCACTAAAGGAATGAGTGCTAATTTGCACTTTTATCTGGGAAGTCTCTCCTTCCCGCCACCCCAAAAGTGTCACAAACTGAAGGGAAGTTGCCTTTTTCTCCCCCCAACTTTCCACAAAAAACAAACAAAAAAGAAAACATCTTTGCCCTTATAGTGCGAGTCCTCAGCAGAGCATCTGTTAGGCTCGTACATTTGAGGCAACCTCCCCCCTCCGCTTCCATCCAGTTAACCACAGGCTGTTGGAAGGTCCTGTCAGCAATCAGTCCCTCAGTGATTACCGCTGCAGCTCTTTGCTCTGACCCGGGCCTCCGCTGAGGAGCCAGGGGCCACATTCCCTTTCATAATGCTGCCTCCGCGCTCCTGGGACAGGCTGATGCTTTTTTTTTGCTGCATTATTTTGTGATGAAAAAGGTCACAATAAAAAAAAAAAAAAAAAAAAGACAGATTCCTGCCCAGTTTAGCCTTTTTAGTCGAGAATAGCATCTGAAGGGACATCGCAAAAGGCTTTATCTTTGTTTTTTTTATGAAAAGTGTGGGTTCAGCTGCAGTCTTCTTGTGAACTTTGTAGATTTGTTCAAACACACTGCAAAAAGGGAACTAAAAGTAAGTCAAATTTTCTTGAAATTAATGTATTTTTCCTTGATTTAAGCAGGTAAATAAGATTATTTGCCAATGGAATGAGTATTTGTACCCCTAAAATAAGATAATTAGATATCCTGCACTTGAAATAAGATGATAGAGATGAAATGTTCCTATTTTAAGTGCAAAAATCTTATTCCATTAGCAAATAGTCTTATTTACCTGCTTAAATCAAGGAAAAATACATTAATTTCAAGAAAGTTTGACTTACTTTTAGTTCCCTTTTTGCAGTGCAACCTGAGATGTTTTGCAAGAGAACTGTTAATTTTCAAGTTTTCACGCAATCTTTAAACCTATAGCTGTAACACTGACACCAGTCATACATTTACACATTTATTATTTATGCCAGACTGTATCCCAGTATCGTCAACATTTTTGTAAAAAGATGTCTTATGGAAACTGTACAGCTGGGAGTGCAGGTGGTTGTAACGTGCAACTCATCTCTAAATCAACTTTTTTTTTTTTTTGCAGATAAACAGATAAACTGTATAAACTCAACCTAAAGGTGCTACTTTAAGTTACTGTGCGATTTTTACGTTTTCATGTGGACTTGTTTAGTTCTGCGACATTTGTCTTAAAACTATCTTAGTGCTGCCATCTTAGGGCTGAATGGGGCTATTGCAGTTGAATTTTCCTATTTGTTCAAATGATGCTTTCGTCATCATAGCCCCGCGTTCGGGTATAAATTAATCTCATCCCCACACTTCGTCCCACCCCTCAGGGTCTCTTGGCACTGCTAACTTTGGTGCATTTAAAAAAAAAAGAAAAAAAAAAAAGAAATTGGGGGCGTGGTTATGACTTTATTGGGAGGAGTTAGCCTTTAACGATGAAATTCATAAAATTATACTCTAATTTTGTCTGTTGGGTGTGGGCAGTTTGAATAGACTAATATCTAGAGCACATTAAGATTAAGTGCACAAATTGTTTTTACAATACAATTTGTGGCATTTTTTTACTACATTTTTTTTGTGTTTCTAGAACAAAAAAATATAAACTTACCATTTAAATTCAACACTTGAACCAGTATTTTCTGTTGCTGTGAGGAAATACAACTGCGATGACAAGGTTTCCCTGTTTTACAGCAAATCATCAGGCTCGGCAAGACCTTAGGAGTCTTTTTTTGTAGCTGTCATGTAGTTCCTCACTTATGAGCCACAGTCGTGTCTCTTTTGTTTTGTTTTTTTACGTAAAGAATACATATTCACTTGGATTGCCACAATACAAACATTTCTAACCTGATACCGATACAGAGAAAACTGAGTAAAGTTTTGCATTCCTTTATAGCGAAACAATAATGAAAACAATTAAAATAAAACGTAACTAAACAAGATCACAAAAATAAACTAGGAAACTAATACACAAGGGATGGATTGAAATGACAACAGGGGAATGAAGAAAACAGATATAAAAGAAGTTAAATGACTTCTGAAGTCGAACACCAAACCTCCATCTTCATTCCATAACCTCATCAATCAACAGCATCTTTTTAAAGTTGAATAAAACTCAGATAAACCTCAGAAACATAAACTCTGGGGGAAAAAACAACAACCTACATCACATTTTGTTTCTCTTTTACACTATAGTCCTTGGGGAAAAAATTATTCTCGTCAGACCTCAAAGTAAAAATTAGAAATCCTGATTGGTTCATCTTTAGTTTTTCACCTTTTTTTAAAAAAGTAATATGATGGGTTCCACATAGTTTTATGTTTAGGGTGCCTGATGTTTATCAAAGCTGTGGATTGTTAAAGTTAAATTTAGATTTAAAAAAATTTTTTTTACTATAGTGACAATTAATAAAATATATTTGTTTTACTAAAATAGCACATTTTGAAGATTATAGAATGGAAATTATTTACTACTTCTAGGTCCTTTTTTTTAAAATGAATACAAAAGCCTGGTATCTTTACAACAGGGTGGTGCAACATCTTCACAGTTGCTCCTTGCAGTGAAGTTAACCCTGAACAGTGTTTAAAAGTGTATAGAAAGATGCTCACTCTGGGTTGAGAGGGGATTTTGTGGTAAGCGCGACAGACATGTAATGACAGCGTTGCCGTTCTCTAAAAATGAACTGTCTTTTCTAATCTCTTAGTCCAGCTTCGACATTTTTCTTTTTCTTTAAAAAAAAAAAAAGAAAAAGAAAAGTGGTTTAGATGGTTTTACTTGGCCGAAGGACGGCGCGGTTAAATGCTTCCTCCTTTCTACAGCTGTTCTTTTTTTTTTATCTCATTTTAGATGAGGGCTTAGATTGAAGATTTAGAAAATTTTTGCAGACAAACAGGAAGCGATTATGACATGCAGTAACACACGCAGACGGCACATATTTGGTCTGCTGATTCACGGTTATGATCCGCTGGTTAAACCAAGGAAAACACAAAGAGAGCCTTCCTGGTACTTGGATGTTTTCTGCAAAGAAATAGGGTTGATGTTTAGAAGTGCACTCTAGTGTAATGTTAGCTGCAGCGGTGCGGAGGGAGAGCTCTGTCTTTCAAAGCTCTGAGCTTCATCCCCCCGAGACCAAAGCAGAACTCCACTTATTCAGAGAAATCTCCCTCCTCTTCCCTCGGGAATCGAATGACAGTTGTTATAATACTGAATCACGGCACAAGGACACACACGTTTGTTAAGAGGCATGGGGTGGTGCCTGTCACAATATAATGAGATGGCAAGATGAATATCCACACTTTGTACTGGGGGGGGGGATTTCCTCTCTGCGTGTCATATTGAAATTTTGCACCGCACACATAGATGGGAGCATCTGTATTCAAATTCCCTTTGATTTTAGTCTTTACGTGAGACAAGTTTTTTGTTTTTGTGTTTTCTCGCTAGTCAAAAGTGATGTACTTGCCAGCAGCTAAATCAACGCTTGGTGTTATTTCCCCTTTATTTTAATGGCATACTGAAAGTGACACCTAAAAGTTCTCAGCGTTATGTTGGCGATATTATTTACAGTTCAAAGCGGATATTTACACGCGAGAGTCACGTTCATCTGGCCTAGAAATTATACGCAAGTGTAAACTCCGGGAATGTCCAGTCGTCACGCTGCTCTGGAAGGAGATGGGTTGTTTGTCTTGGAGATAAAACCGAGTGTTTTGGTGCGAAATGTGAAAACCAGACCCAGAACAAAAGCAAAAGAGCTGTTGGCTAAAGATGTTAAGTGTCATTATCTCCTGTAAAATGACTTATATGCTGACATACATAGACGGATGACTTTATTTATCCCCGAAGGCAAGTTAGGTCATCATAGCAGTCCGGTATATTTAAATACAATAAAACCCCAATAGAATAAAACGTCAGAAAGACATATGCATTTGTAAATTACAGTTTACAAAGGCCTTAATTTTGTGCCGTCAGTGTTGCAGGAGTTAGGAAGTTCGTCCTGTAACCAGCAGGTTGCCGGTTCGATCCCTCGCTCCGACCATCTCAGTGGTCAAGTGGTCAGGACACTTCACCCATATTGCCTGTGATTCAGGTCAATAATAACAGCTTTGTGAAACATACTTTAATCATTAATTCTTCCAATGTTGGTGTATAAAGAGCAAAACAGGGAAAAAAAAGTGTATTCCATATTATTGTTGATATGTTTTAGTCAAAATATGACAGTAAAGTCCATAGATTACGTTATAACTGTAATGAACATGGATTTTAAATGCATATTTTGTGCTTTTTAATTTTTATCTGCCTTGTTGAGTGCTTTATAAATAAAAGGTAGCTTGAGTAGAAAAGTGCAATAGTGCCACACAACAATATTCATTGCGCCTTGAGAACTGTATATAGGACAAAAAGAAAAACAATTTGTGATGAGCTAAAAGTATTTAAAATTAATGTACGAGATCATCATCACTGCTTCTGCTAAATAGTTTTTGTGACGTTGATGCGGATACGTTTCACACTGAACTCAAAGTGGTCGTAGAAACCTCAGTTCTTATCATCAAAATCAAAACACGCAGAACAATGTTTGGCAATGTAAATGTGTGGATGAGTCTTCCATTTAAAAAAAAATATTGGTCAAACATTGATGGGACTCAAGAGATGTTAGAGGTGTTAACTAAATTATCCCATCTTTGCAGGAGTCAGCACACATAGGCGGTGGGAAATTCATCTCCGTAGCCAAGTACAGGTCTCCCGATCTACACTTATGACATTATACAGTTCACAATTTACAGCTTGGCAATTTACCCAAAGCTGTGACTTTCAATCAGTGCAACAGTTAATAAGTATGAAATAACCAATTTTCCCAGCCGGGATGGGGAATCGGTTGGTGTTAAGTGCCTGATAAACTGCAGAGGAACGGCACTCAGTATGTAGATTCATTTCTCACTAGATGTCTTGTGTAATGGGTTTTTAATGATCTTTTAGTTGTTTCTTGATATAAGCTTTCAGTTTGTCAAAGTATTTTTAATAAAATATCAGATCACGAGGCACCTGAAGGCTAATAAACTAAGATGTCTACAACTTGTACTCGTTTTTTAAAACTTTTTGCAGCCTAGAAATGTCTGAGGTGATAGTCGGAGTACCTCGCTGTGTACTGTCGGAGGAAGGAAGTGGTATCAGTGGGGTTTCCCAACAAAGACAGAGCAGGTGCGGAGCGATCTTGGTTGTTTTGCTGCCTTCCTGTATTGATTTGTATCTTAATACCACATGTCTAAGTGTGTTTGTGTAAAGGCACAAATAAGCTGCAATTGCAGTTGTTTTGTTTGAATTCCTCAGACTGGAGAAATGGATTTGTCCATGAAAACACATTTCATTGTCTGTGTGACCTTTAGCTGCAGAGAGGCGTTTTAATGTGGGACGCCATTAGTGCAGTGATATTTCCACCAAGTTAATTTACAAACTATGACATTAAGGGCAATGTAACAGGATGCTTACCGTTAATTATAATGCAGAATGTCAGTTGACTTATTCAGTTTATGAGCAAGAGATATTTTAGGTGCCAGAGGAAATAGCTGGACTTGCCACCGATCGGTGCAAATAGATCTGCACAAATCGGGCTACTAATGGCCGATACAATGACGATTTTTTTTCTTGTTCGAGGCCTTGCCTTGTGATTCCGGATTAATTTGATTTTCTCTCTTAAAAATGACCAGTGTGCCTTAATTTAGCAGTGAAGTGGGATAAACGTTTATCCTAAAGGGAGGAAAAGTGTTTTAGGTTCCTAGGTAGAGATACAAATAAAAGGGATTACTGCAATATGCCCTCTGACACTTACTTGCAAAAGTGTTCACACTCATCGAACTATCGACCCTTTTGACGTTACGTTACAATCGCAATATGTTCTATGTGTTTCTGGGGATTTCATTTGATGGCAACAAAGTAGTGTGTTGTTGTGAAGAGCATATGAGGCTAGTTTTAATGTGACAAAATGTCCAGACAAAGTGTCCAGGTTTGTTGACACTTGACTGGAGATTATTACGAAATATGTCCATATTATTTTATATTAGTAATGTCTTCTTAACTCTATTCCCTTATTTCTGACACACCTTTCATATAATTGGCTACACTCATATTTAGTAAAAGGTAGTCTGTTGATGCTGTATTTTGCAGATTCGTTTGCATGAGCCCAACGTTTTGGAGGAGTCAGAAATATATTTTCTGAATATCAAAGGCTGAAAAGCGTCCAGCTGATTATAATCATTGTGTTCTGGCTGAATAGAACCTGATTACCTGCTCCACTTCGTTTAGGTAACAAAAGCAGCTAATTTTAAGCTTATATTTGCATCACAGCTGTTAAAATCAGAGTTGGATTATTTTCAGAAGGAGTAAGACTCACCTGTGGAGACCAGCTATTACTTATTACCTATTACTTAACTTCACCTACCAGAAATATTTACAAACCTAATGTATCAGTCCTGTTTCATAAAGCTGATCAGAAGTCTGTAGCAAGCAACAGATATAAAGTTCATGCTGCATCCAGCCAGACAAAACCCCTTTCCAGTGGTCCTGAATTCTGATCCTCGAGGGCCGGTGTTCTGCACCTTTTATTTGTTGCTGTGCTCCAACACACCTGAGTCAAATAATCAGCTCATTAGAAAGACTCTGGAGAACTTGACTGCATACTGAGGAGGTAATTCAGACGTTTGATTCAGGTGTGTTGGATCAGGTACACGTCTAAGAGCTGCAGGACACTAACCCTTGAGGAATTGAGAACCACACTGTGTCCGCTGTCGCTCCATGCTTGCTCAGTATGAGGGATTGCTGCAAAGCCATGGACAATGCAGACGACTCTCCCTGTAGCTCTACGCTTCTCCAGGAGTGAATGCTGCTTGTCGGGACTTTGATGTAATCAACTGGTTTCCTTATATAGGAAATTTTTGACCAACCTGTATAATCTGCCCCAATCTGTATAATGATTGAATTTGACTTTGTAAAGTGCCTTGAGATGACATGTTTCATGAATTGGCACTATCTAAATAAAATTGAATTGAACCACTGCCCCAGTCTTTCCCACATTTTCTCAGGTATTTCTAAAACAGATTATTTTAGAGGCAACAAGCCCACTTCTACCTTTTATGAAGCTAATTTTTTTAGGCTAATTTGCTGCTCATCCGGTGACTCTTGCAATTATATCAATGTGATCCTGTTTCAGTTCCATCACGAAATGGACCCATTAAGGATAGACCAGTACATAAAATGAGTGAAAAACCTCCTAATACTTGATGTTTTAACAGTTTTTTTTTTTTTTATTATTGTTAAAGGGACGTAACTGATTTGGCTTTTAATTAGCAAAAATCAAGTATTACTTTTACAAATAGATATTCTGGCAAAGTTTAATAACACCACATCAAAAATGAAAGCTTTCTCTTAGTTTATAAATACGTAGGTGTTGGTGCACACCCTGGCAGGTGCCATGTTGCGTCACTATTTCTGATTTCAGAAGCCGACAGGAGACAAACTTGTCAGCCATACGCGCTTTCCTATATAAAGACGTGTTGTCATTGGAGGAGGAGTATAAAACAAGCAAAGGCGACCATTAGAAATCCTGACAGCGGCTGTCTTCTCCCACTAGAAGACAGCAAGCAGAGTCACCTGCTGCTTTGACAAACATATCTACGTTACTTAAATCCATCCAGTTTCTGACAATGGCAGCACTAAACCCACCCACAGAGTCGGAAATACTAAGCGTCTACGAACTGCGGTGCCTGTTCTGTTGGGGGAAACATGCAGCGGTCATCAGAGCAATAAGTGCTTATATGCGCCAACGAGTTATCCCAGACCTTTATTCCCTTGCGTTGGCAGCGCGTTTGCCTAAAGCCGGGCGTACACTGTACGAGTTTTTCAGTCGTGGTACTTATATACATCTCAAACTGTGCGAGGGAACCGCGGGGTTTAAAAGTTCACCGCTCACGATCTGTGCGGCGCGACGCTCGGACGAGACCGGACTGCTCACACTGTACGTCGTGTCCCCTCTGGGACCGCTCGCTGTGGTGGCAGGTGACAGGGACCCAGAGCAGGGGTTCGAGCCCAGCTCTGGCGAAGCCCGCAGGAGGCACCGGGCGTCAGGGGAACGGAGGGGAGAGAGGAGGGAAGAGACGCACCGGCGGCCGCGCGGCACGGCAGGTCGCCCGGCCCGCCCCCCCAACAAGCGGAGGAGTGCCGAAACAGGCGGCCAGCGCGTTGCGGACCGCGGAGGAGTGCCGAAACAGGCGGCCAGCGCATTGCGCGGACCGGACGGCTCGCCCTCCCCAACACCGGCCGGAGGTTGCTTCAGGGACGCCCGCTTCCCTCCCTCCGCTGGCGGGGACGGAGAGGAGGGGAGGGCGCCCCCTTGTAGCTCTGCTTGAACAGCAGGATGCGCTCACAAAAACCTCACGACAGCCAACTGAATTTCAAACATGTTTGATTTTCACCGATCGTCCGATTCCTGATCTGGAGGTAGTCGTGAGAAGCCAGTCCCCCCTCCTCCCCCCCTCTACGATCAAGCTGAAATTCGGCCGATTCAAAAAATGCTCGCACGACTGAAGAATCGGCCCGAAAAGGGGAAAAACTCGTACAGTGTACGCCCGGCTTAATACAAATATAAGGATGATCGCGTCTGCTTAAACTCAATTCATAAAAATTAATGCTCAAAATGGCACATTCTCAACAAGTAAATGACTTTATGGTCATTTTCAGGTGTCCTACAAAAATACATCTTGCTCTGATTGTCGCACATCACCAAATTAACTGTCTGCTGGAAACAAAAAGCCACCGTCCGCAGTCTGAAAACATGAAAAAAGGATGACAACAGATGGCTGCCTTATTCTTGCAAAAACACTTTTTTTTTTTTTTTTTTAGACCATGGATCAGAAGTAGATCTCAAATATAATAAAATAAACACTGAATAAAGTAACACTCAAAAATATTCGAAACTCTGGCAGATCTAGATTTAAAGAGATTTTCATTCAATAAAGAAGAAGGGAAGAAGAGAGGCCTTCATAATATAACCCTTTATAAAGACACACAGAAAAGCACAAAAGTAGACCAAAAAATGGATAAATAAAGGAAAGATGGAGAGAGACAGAAGCTGGCTGCTCATATAAAGCTTTATTCTGAGATAGTAATGGAAAATTAAGTGGAAGGAAAATCTTTTTCCCCCCCAAGACAAAATTCCTAGGGGAAACACTCCTGTCCATCTGTCTCTTGCTTGTCTTCCATCTCTTTTTTTTCTTTGCGATTGTATTTCTGTTTCACATTTTGCGCCTGTAGACGTTTTTCCATCCAATTCCCATTCTAATTTTCTGCGTATATTTTAAAATGTTGCAAAAAAAGAAACTGCGAATCAGACATGTTTCAATCTACTGATTTCTAGCAATTTAACGAGGCGACGCAAAGCATTATGTCGTCATATGTTGATGTTATGCTGTAACAAACAGGAAGTAGAGGTTGCTAACTAGCACGGGCCATAGATAATGGTTTTGATAAATTTGTTTTTGACGGATGATATGCTCGAGTCTCTTCGTCAGTCCACACGCACCTGTTGTTGCTTCCAGCCATGTTTCCAAGCGTCATGGGAACTTTCAGGAAGACGCCGGTAGCAGGAACAGCTGATCGGTCATGTGAGGTAAATGTTCGCTACGTCAGAACTGATTCGACAAATGTTTCCCTCTCCTGTTTAGTGAATTTACTGTTTTTTGAAAAAGTAAAAATACAAATTAAAAAGGTTGATGGAAACACAGCTGGTGTGTGTCTGTCTGTGTGCATTTCTCTGTCCATGTTTTCTCTCTCCTCTCTAGTTGTCTGTCTCTCTTCTCTCAGGACTGTCTCTTTTCTTTCCTCTGCCATCTCACTTGCCACTGCACGCTCTCTCTCTATCGCTCTTTCTTAATCTGACAATAATACTAAATGACATCCGATGATGAATTCTGAACTTGTACAGATAAAGGTGTCCCCGCTTTCATTAAAATTGCAATGGATTTTTCATTTTAGAGCATGTTCCCATTGCCGTCTGTTATCTGCGTTGCAGGTGATGTTAGTTGCTTGATGCTTTTCCCGCTGATTATTTAGTTTGAGCATTTTACCGTGTTATCAGTATTCTATTGGGAACATTGGCTTTTGAAATTTGAATGTCATTGCATTTTGTTTATATTCTTAAAAAAACGTATTTCCTAAGTCTTCTGGGAATGAGTTTGGAATATTTATATTTATATGAATAAGGTTTAGTCAAGACAAAGTCACAGTTACACCTTCAAGTAAGTGGGATAAAGTTTTGTTGTGGGTGAGAGATGGGCCAGCACCCATACATGGGTCAGTGTTGTGAATCCATCGCTCCCCCTAAAATAGGCTGCTTCTTGATTTTGTGCTGGTAGTAAAAATATTATAGAGGTAGTAAATTCAACTCTGCAATTCCTGTATAAACCCTGAATAAGTTGCGCACACGTTTTTGGTTTCCAGTTCAGACTATGTTTACTATTACCAAGCTTTTTTTTATTTTTTACTCTGTATAATATTCAATTTTGCAGCAATCCTTCCTCAAAGGCAGCATATTTGAGATTTTTTTAAGATTCATGACAGTAAACTTTGCCGCCTTGGGTAAGGTTTTCCCATTTCTTCTTAAATCAGGGGTGTTCCACAGTTCAAGAATGGAGTTTTGGTCCTTCTGCAATTGGAGACGATGCAGATGAACACATTCTGTAGTTTTCTTTCAATGAGGTTTTCAGTTATAAATTAACATTTTCTAAAATTAAAAATTTTGTTTTACGCTAAAGTATTTTTTCCACTTGGCATGTCTTTTTGTTACAAGCATCCTGCCATTTTTGACTCATATATCCACCCATTCACTAAACTTAACTGAACTTGAGGGTTTTTGTAGAAAGTTCTCATTGTTTCTGAGAACCTTTTATTTTTCCCACACCAACAAAACAGAAAAATATTTGAACTATAAAGGTAGGATATTGTGAACTTTTACTTTATAAAGGCAAACGATGGAGACCCTTTTTAATACCCTCGTAATTTGTTTAATTGAAATGTTTCATGTTTAATTTATTGTTGAACATGTAAGAATGCAAGAATGCACAATGGAAAAGTGTTTTAATAGCATATAAAATCATGGTTTCCAGAGTACATTCAATTTTGGCCCATGATGCCACAAGTATGGACATCACAAACAAATTATAACTTGGATATAATTAGATGTGAATCAGACTGAATAATTTGACTTTGGACCAAATTGGACTATTTAATTAGATAAGAACTAGACCTGCAGGGTTTAGATTCCATTGATAATGAACTGGTGCTGCTCAGTTAAATGGGATAGAAATATTATTGAGAGAAATTTGTAAGATAAACCTGTTTATTGCTTATAAAGCTTGGATTCAGTTGCATTGTATTGGTCGTGCTATGTAGATATACATTGTAAACTAATCTTGTGTAAAGATACAAGAATGCACTGTTTGTGAAGGTGTCTGTGTGACTTGCGAAGCTAGCAGCTGCTGTGGCTTATTAGGGTCCTGTAGAAACGGCTGTGATGCTCCATAGAAACCAGATGTAAACAGCTCAGAGTTGATGTAGACTTTTTTTTTTTTCTTTTTTCTTTTCCCTCACTCAAACACACAAACTCTCACGCTGTTTGCCAAGCGCAGTGGCTGGATGCATCAGCCTGGATGAATGGCGAAGAGCTTTGGATGTCGACACATACCAGTTGGGAAACGATTGCTAACAAACGTGCAGACGGACACGCTGTCACACGCGCACTTGCGTTCACACAGTGCGAGCCAACTTACCCTCCAGCTGTTGTATTAAACTGTCAGTATTGCTTTACCTGCCAGTTTCTCCAGTCCTTTAACACAAAGTAAAAAAAAAAAACATAGTTTTACCCACTCGCAGCAAAGATGGCTATCAACACCAGTGTTATTTAGGAATGATAAAAAAAAATGGCGGCAGCATTTTGAATAGCTTGGAAGGGCGATCATTTGTCGTTTCTGGTTAACAGGGCATTGTAATAATCTAAGCTTACTGAAATAAATTAATGTATGTTTTTTTTCTCTAATTTGGTAGTGGACCATATGTTGCAATTTAGAAATATTTGTTAAATAAAGATAGAAAAATGTTATACGCCAGTTACTGCACAATGAAGCATCAAACAGTATACATAGATTATAAATGTAGGATTCAATGTCCTTTCCAACTAGCAACTGGTGAGACACACAAACATGTTCATCATCTGATGAACTCCTACCACTTGGACTCATTTCGATGCTGAACAATGACCATCTTTATTTCATGTTTTCTAGCACACACATGAAGGTTTTTGGCCAAACTTACCTATATATATATAATTGATTATTTTTAGAGTTATTTATAATTTAATTCACTTTAAAAGAAATAAGCAATTCCTACTGAACAACATTTACCCCACATCATGATGCTACCAACTCATCTTGTTTCACTGTGGTTATGGCATTCTTTTGGTGATGGCAAGAATACCTTTTGGAGTTGAGCCCAGGAAATTAACTTTTATCGTAACACGTTCCCCTACAAGCTTTTAGTCGATTTTAGCAGGAGGTGGCTATTTTCTTTTTGAAGAAAAGACTTTCTCTTGCAACCTTTTACCCTATTCGATATAAATGGAAAATACATGAGAATGTAAAACACCACAAGTCCTTGTCATGAGAGCTATTGTTCTCATGACAACCTCCCTGATCAGTTGCTGTCTTGTTTTTTCATTAGTTTTAGAGAATTTTTCACTCTTTCCAATATATCTGTCCTATATTTTCTTCAGATATTGATGTTTTTACTGCGCCATGATATACCTTTATAATTTATAACATTCTCCTGACTTATACCTTTTGTATATTTACATAATTTTGATTCTTTGTAACCCTTTTGCAAACTATGGCTTTAACTTTATTATGCAAATGATCAAATGTCAGAAAAATCCTACAATGATACCAGCTGTAATTCAGGTTAATCAGATTCGCTATAACTGATAATAGTTTCGTACTGAAGAAGATATACTGTTGAAACTGAAACAAAAGGGTCATAAAACAAAAATATTTCTTAAGTATGCACCAAGGTGATTGTCTTATTTTTTTTTTTTTTTACATTTTTACCTGCTTAAAAGATATGTCACATTGAAGTTTGAAAAATGTCATCACAAAAGAAGATTTGCCATTTTAACAGGTGCGTGTATTCCTTGGAGGTCCACTGTGTATAGCCAAATGTCATCAGCATAAAAGTGAAATGTCAGTAGGATTGAATGATGCTATCTACCAAGAAAAAAAACTGTCATAAGATAATAATAAGACAGGACTGAATCTTGTGGAACCTCACAGACTAAAAAAAACTTGTTGCCCAAGAAGATCCGATAATCGCCAAAGAAAGTAAGATTTTTTTCTGTCAACTTTTTCAAAGGCAGACAGTTACAGAACAGCTCCTCATTTCAGAAGCCATTAATAGGTCATTATAATCCTTCAACATGGCTATCTAGGCAAAGTGTTGCTTTTGAATAGACTGAATATAGTGACTTTAATTGACTTGCCTGTGCAGTATGTTACTACTAACTTGTCATTTTGAAATGGCTTAAAAATCCACAATACGGCTGGTTAGGACGATTTTTTTTTTTATTAATGGTTTTGCCTCCTGTATAATAATGTTGTTTTATTGTAGTTTATTTTTCAATTTAAATTGGGTTTTATAGCAATTATGAGTTTTGTCACGATCACATTTAATCATAAAGGATTTACTGACTAGAGCTGTCAGTGTTTTTATTTAAAACTAGTTGTCTTGACAAAGTTGATTAATGACAGTCTCACACAGAAGTATTATAATACGCAAGAACAACAAGATAATATCTAAAAACAAAAATAAATAAAAAAAATTATAATTGCTGGACCGAAGCACAAATCCAGCAAGGAAGTCTGACAGGAAGCTGCAGACTGTAAAAGTCAAGGCATCATGAAGGCGCAAACATACCTGACTGTAATTGCATCTGTGGACTCTATTAAAATGACATGCTGAATTTCTATGTGCATTTTTGTCGCTCGTGGGATGAAAGTAATCCTATTTTTTGTTGCTATATCCATACCGATGATGAACTCTATCTAAATAAAAACAAAATTGAAGCCTGGAAAAATGGGCGATTCTAATAGTCTCAATTCTTTCAGCGGCTTTCAAATTAATGGCATTAGACTGAAACACAATCAGTAAAAGCGAGATAGTTAAATGTTAATAAAAAAACTCTCTTTTTATGGCTGCTTTAAAATGAATTATCCTGAAAATGTTGCATGCATAAAGAATATTTAAAGAACAGTCTCTTCTAGAGGGGCTGTCAGTATCTTAAATCTTTGAGGTTATTATGGCCCTTAGGAAGTGTATGGCCCTGCTACGACACTAAAACCTCAGGGTTAAGCCTCAGGTTACAACGCTAAGCTGCAAATCTCCCCCCGTAGTCCGACCGCCTGAGAACTACAAGTCTAGAAAATACTTTTGGAGGACAATGCCCAGAAAGAACAGCTGGCTGAAGACGGATAGAGCCACTAAACTGAGCTGAAATGACTGAGACATCTAGTTCTGTGCGGTATACACCACCCATTTAGAATATAAACCAGCAATAGATCGGTCAAATGGTGTTTCGGCTTCGCTCTCTTTTATCTGAGCTCTATGAAACGTTAGAGCAGCCATGCACAGCCAGACTTTTATTTGGTAGTTCTCTGTTGGTAAGTGCAGCTTTTCAAAGCGTGACAACTGAATCAAGTTTCAGTCTGTGCAGACATGTGAAGCAGCATTAATCATGTAGCTGTTTTGATTGTTTCAGCCACACATCTGTAAAAGTAGGTCATGTCTCCTTCTCCCCCCCCTGCTTTCGCTTGCCATTTTACCAGATCGGCTGCCTGAGCTGCCATAAGAAGAATATTTGCATCAGAGTCCATGGGGGGAAATTGGCTTATGGCTTCTGCCTCTTAAGTCTCCTTCAATATTTCTTGTCAGTGACCCAGTTTTTAAGGTTTATTTATTAGGAAAAGTTATTTTTCACTTTCCTCCTCTTATCTTTTCTTGCTTTTACTACTACTCACAGTTTAGAGTTGCAGAGGAAACATAAAACACCTCTACACTGAGTGATTTGGGGTAATTATACACTTTTATTGCTATAAAATTATTCTACAGACTTTGTTAAAAAAAAAACTTTATTTATCCATTAAGTTAAGGATTTGATTTCTTCATTGAGGCAAAGTTCAGTTAGATATGAGTCAACATTAATATTTGATATATAGGTAGCCCTGATTTAAACTTGTATGATTTCTCTCATTTTTGAATAAATAAATGAAGAATTGAATTAAAATATCTTGCACAATAAATTAATTGTTCATAAGGCACAAGCCTTGAGTTGAGTTAAGCCTTTTGGAGTAACTCAACCCAAAACCCTTTTTTGTTTTTGCTGATAAACTATAAACTGGGCCTAAGGGTCCTACTTTAATGTTACTGTACATTTTTGTTTTACACTTTATTGATAAAAAGATGCTTCCTGGATGCCGCTCAAGAAATAGTTGACTCTGTTTTCATAAAAATGGTAGTTTTTCAGCACAAATTACTTTATAGATAGTAATGACATGCAACCAAGCAGAAACACCTTACCACGACTTCAACTTATACTTAAAGCATGCTTGATAACTCATCAAATTAAGATGCTTAAATAAACCTGTTTGTCTTTTTTTGCTCATCCATCTTGGCTAAACGCATCTACATCTAGACTGCTAATATAGATGTATAACCTTGATTTAGATACCTAAATCCTTTTACTTTTATCCATAGTATTAACATATTGTGGCTTAGGCATCTATAGACAATTCTACCAACCTTTAGAAGAATTTTTAACCCAAAATGTTAACCGAGGTGCTGTTCTGTTTGTGTCTACTTGAGTTGTACCATCATATTTGACCATTTTGTTATCTTGAGTAAAGCAGGCTTGGTGAAATTGTAAAATATATATGGACCAACCAAGGACAATCCCAAGTTTTTTTATGATATGGCAATGTTACTAGTAGAAATACAAAAGGAATGATAGTTTTAGAAGGTGACTTTAATTGTGTTCTTAACGCCACAATTGGTAATCTGCCTCCTGATTGTAGCTCCTCTTATTGATCCAACTACAATCTCAGATCCTGGGCCAGAAACCCTTCAATAAGAAATACATAATACAAACATTTTCAAATAATTTGTGGCTAAATGTTTCATTGCTGTCAGACTCCAAGATCCTACAAACGTAAGGTGGAGAGTTGAACTATTTTGAGATAAATGGTGATGGGGAAAGTGTCCCCATCAGTATTATAGGATGGAGAAAAGACTATTGAATTGTTTTGAGTGGTCAAATAATTTCAAAATCAACTGCGGTAAAAAGCTGGGAGTGAAGAAGACAATAAACCCTTACAAAGGTCTAAGCAAGAATTGGACGTTTTCATAATCCATCCTATTTCGGCTCTGTATGTAATG
This sequence comes from Fundulus heteroclitus, assembly GCF_011125445.2. NCBI lineage: Eukaryota > Metazoa > Chordata > Actinopteri > Cyprinodontiformes > Fundulidae > Fundulus > Fundulus heteroclitus. The sequence continues at coordinate 11,280,739 of NC_046371.1, read as the reverse complement.
ATAGATAGAATGAGTTAACAAATGTGGAATTTCAGCTATGTGAAATCCAATCAAGCTGAGTTTTCTTAAAAAAATAAACCACCTCATGAAAGTATTTTAGTAATAAAAACCAAGGAAATTGCAATAGTGTTGCAACATATAGTAATCCTTCTGAGACACATGGGGGAAATCAGACAGAAAATATATATTAAATTATAAAATAATATATACTTAAATAACAATAAAAATACTTGGACAGTCTTATGCTTCCAAAATTGACGTCAAGGACTGTTGTTAAAAAGGAAATGTATAGGACATTTTTTTGGAGTGCACTTGCGCATGTGTCCAGCATAATATGTAATGGGATGTATACCCATGGATCTGACTATATACTCTACATACTAAACATCTTGTTTCTGGTTGCCAGAAAAATTATATCCACCTTATGGAAACGAGCCACACCACCGACAGTAACCCAACGGATTGAAAGACCAAAGGACATTTATGTTATGGAAGACCTCACTGCACAGGACACAGGAATAAACTTAGGAAACTAAACACAAAAAGATGAACTAATATGACAACACCTTGCAAACAATAATGAACACAGAAAAAATTTACACTATATGACACGACCCTTTAGTACATAAGCATCAGGGAGATGAAAACTAAACACCAAACACCAAAGATTGTAACATGATGTTTGGACTGGTGGATGGAATAACCTTTAATTTCCAAACCTGATGTACATCAGATGGAAAGATTTGGAAAAATGTGGGTTATATTTAATATCACCATCTCAATGCATTTCCAAATTTTCTTGATGTTTTGCAGGGCCTTTCTAAATTTAACTAGCTTTATCAAGGGTCGCAGATAATCTGAACTGCTGCTTTTTTTTTTTTTAATTCCTTTGAATACATGATTGTATGCATGATCCAAGGACTTTAAAAAAAAAAAAAAAATCAATAGAGGCCAAAAATCACATCTGCTCAAACCGGAGGAGCGCAGCCAGTCAGTCACAGCCTTATTGAAGCAGGAACAAAGCTTAATTGCGTGACCTTTGAGTGAAGCCTTGGCAATCAGCCTGCCCTTGGCGTGGAAGGGGAGCTCCGCCGTCATTCCACGAATCATTCAGGCCAGCGTCTTGTGATGAGGGGCTTGGCGTTCAGACAAATCTCAAAAGGACTTGTTCGCCGTCTCGTCTCACGCTAATGAGGGCCACAAATTGTAGGCTCTGTATCTTTTCAGAGCTCAGAACTATATGAAGACAGGATAATAGCTACAGATGTGACATTTTGCAGATCTAAGAAGGAGAGAAGGGACTTTTTAGAAGGAGCACCAGGAAATCTTTTTCACATTCACATCAAGTCCTTTATTTGTGAAAGCGTCAAGCTGGTAAGGGGTGTTGATGTGACTGATTCATGTCAGCGAGAGATGTTGCTGCATAATAACTCGTAGTCTGCCTCCACTGTTGCTTTCGTGCGTCTTTCCTCCCTCTCATCCATCACGAGATGGTGTGTTTTGTTCGCGAGCGAAAGGTTCCTCCGGGCTTGTGTGCTCTGAACTCCGCAGGGTGCCTGATCTGCAGCAATTGCACAAAGAACAATCTGTACAATCTGTCATCAGAAATATGTCTGATACCATTTTATAAGGGAGGAGTGAAAAACATGTTGTGATTGACACAACATCAGTGTTCACTCATCAGGGGTTGGTGTTTTAAATATCCAGGCAATGTAACGTCATGATTTCTTTGTTGCAATAGAGTCCCTTTGCGTATTTGTGACCTTAGTTTAGTAATCTGATTTAAAGTTCATAATTTGGGACCAGTTTGCGTCATTCAGTATTATGATTTTCCAATGCAAAAATCTCATCCCATGAATGTCGTAAACATTTTGGGTGTTTAATGATGCAGTTGAACCATTTGCTTTCCGGGATGGAATGATTATACAACGTAAACTTCTTCCAGGAGGTTTATAGACCTTGAATTGGGTGCACACGTTTGCATGTGTTCTAGATTTTCACTCATCCACACAGGCTCAAATAAATACATAAATTTCCTCCAGTAAATTTAGGTAAATGTCTCTCGACAAGGTGAGCCTCAAGCAAAAAACTTTTTGTAGCCATCTTCAAGCGTCTGACATCAATCTAAGATGGAACCCCCAAAAAACGTCCAGGTTTGAGCCATTTGACACCTTCCCTTATAATAGGGAGTTGCTTAGATCCTCAGGAACAACCCAGGAATTGCCAAGACTCAAACCAATTGTAAATTAGTAAACTACTGGGACACCTGCATTTCCATAGTGAAGATGCTGCTTAGTCCACAGCGAAGCACGATTTATACCACCAACGATTGAGCAGTAGCTCAAGAAAGAATCCCCCTCTTCAAAATGAGTACCTCCAAGCTTAACTGAAATATTTGGACAAGCCACATTTCTCCTAGAAAAAAACAAAATAAACGTTATGGTCTGTGGAGACATTGAACTGTTTGGAAGAGTTAACCACTTTATCAGCTGTCAAGCATAGTGGTGTATTAGTAGTATTAGTAGTAGGATTATTCTGTGGGTCTCTTTGGTTGCCAGTAGTGCATTGAACAAAGTGGATGGAATAATGGAAACAGCCTGCAGATCTAAAGTTGGGCAGAGACGTGGTTTCTGACAGTACAATGATCACAAACACTGATTAAATGTTTGCTGTGAAGCCAATAAATCAGGCTAGCGTCAAGCTTCTAGAGATGACAAACCTCAGCGCTGCTAGAAATTTTTCAGATTGTGCTTAAAGGCCAAGGGTCTCATTTAAAAGAAAAGAAAAGAAAATGGCATACCCCCCCCCCCCAAAAAAAGAGATTTATAAACGCACACCAGCACACAATTTCCCCTTTATAGATCACAGCTGTACCTGAACGTTTGCGAGCCTCGTGTTCAGCCCTCTACACGCCCAGATTCAACCATAAATGGTCAATGCAAAGCACCTCATGAATGTTAGTTAATGTATATTTAAAATGGGTCAGCTGAAAGTTTTTTTTTTTTCATCATGGTGACGTGTCCCCTCACAAATAAATAAATAAATCAGTGCAAAAAGCAATGTAGGGACCGACGGATGCTGCACTGCATGGGTGCGAGCGGTAAGTGCACTGCATTCTGGGGGCTGGAGAGCGGCCTTTCTGCACCTGCAGGGAGGTGTAGCCACTTTCACCTATAAATTATATCAAAATGCGTTTCTTGGAGTCTAAAGCGGCATTTTGGCCGGTCGTCATCATTGGCCAGGAAATATATGATCCTCAAAACCGCAATTTGCTTCTAATTCTCCCATCTACAAGGTCTCCCAGCGGTGCGAATGCTTCCTCTGAGCAGCATACAGCACAATTTGACTGTTTACAGCAATTAAAGTAATTCCTGCACACCTTGTCACAATAATCTGTTAATCTGTGGAACACGGCACCCTGGTGATCATCGGTGAGAGTAATGTGACGGTAGAAAACCCAGATAAAATGTTGTACGGACTTTTATTTAAGATTCAAATGGGCTTGTGGGATTTTATTTTATTGAAAGGTCCTTTTTGTATAGTTATGTGTCTCCAGCGCAAGCATGAATAACACTGCAGTTTTGAATGTTTATGATAAAGCATTGAACGTTACCATCTGCGTCGCTAATTTCCCCCCATCTCCAAAACGAGCATACGCCTGGGTCAGAGTTGCTGTGAGGACCGCACCTTTTCCTGTCAAGTTTTATTTTTTCTTCTAGATCCCAACTTTTGTGTGGAAAGTGACATATGCATGATTCAGGCCCCGTTTAGTGTGTACGCAAGCTTTATAAATGAGACCCCATGTCCAGCACAGCAAACCAACCAGTTTAAATAAACCCTATCAATTCTGATAAGAGGAATGGTAAAAAAAAATATCAGAAAATGTGACCACTGCCTGTAAGCTACTGACCATTAGTTTGAATAACTTGGAACACATCTATAGAGATTCCATAACAAGGTAAAACTATTCTTGCTGATCAGAAGCATTCGTTCATTACTGCTTTTAAATTGCTACCCTCGGGTAGAAGGTACTGCTACCCACCCCTTTAAAACAATAGAATAAAACAGTCCTTTTGTACCAAAAAGCAATTAGTTTCTTAAATATATCAAAGCAAAAAAAAAATTTTTTATAGTTAACAGGTCTCAACTGGTAGAACTTCTGTTTTTTTAATCAGAACAGGTTTTAATCGTTTGTGTATTTATTGTAGCTTCAGAAATTGGATAACCGTAGATATGTAGCTTCAATCTAGTTTTGCCTCAGCAGAACGTTTAGAAAGAAGATGCCTCTTAAGAAATGAAAACTAATATACATTGAAATCTTCCCCATCTTCTTTCAAGTGTTCCCCACACTTAAACCGCACTTACCTCAGAATTTTAAAGTGTTTACAGTGGAATGTGCACTTACAGATTGAAAGAGAAAGCCTATAATTTACTGAATACATTAAATACTGAGTAATGATGGATTCCCGTCTTTGTGCATGTTGAAATCACTGAGTCACTGGACTAATCCACCGATCTCTCTCCGTCTCTCATTTGCATACACAAGTATAGTCCTTCCCCTCTTTTTGTCAACCCCTTTTCTCTCCTTCTCCGTCTTTTTCTCGCTCCTGATCACCCACTCAACAATCACACACATACATCCGCACACTTCTCCCTGAGTCCTGTGGACCTTCCAGGCAGCCAATCATTAGAGCCTGTGCTGTGATGTGGCTGCTAAAATTATCCTCTTCTCTCTGTGAGCTTACATTGCCATGACGCACTGTGGACAGCCAGGTAGCCATGATGCCCAGAGGAGAAAACAAATCTTTTCCACTCCATGTGCCCTCTCATATTTCCTTTTTTTTTACTAGTTCATTTTCTTTTGTGCCTTTTCACTCCCTTTTTACTGTTGGGTCCTTTCTGTCACAAATTTATCATGTTGGCAGCAGGTACATTTGTGCACTGTAACCATTCACCATTCACAGTCCATAAAATGTTAAGTGATACTTTTTTGCTTAAGAGGCGACCGGGGGTGCAAGAGCTAGAGAGTTAGTCTTGTAATTGCATCCTGTAACCGGCGGGTTGCCGGTTCACACACCCTCCAACCGTCTTAGCCGTTGTGTCCTTGGGTAAGACACTTCCTCCTTTTTGCCTGCTGGTGGTGGTCAGAGGGCCTGGTGGTGCCAATTGTATGGTAGCCTCGCTTCTTTCAGTCTCCCCCAGGGCAGCTGTAGTCACAAATGTAGCTTACCACTGTCAGAGTGTCTGAGTGAATAGGTGAATAACCGAATGTAGAGCTCTTTGAGGTCCTCAGGACTTGGTAAAGTGCTATACAAGTACCGGCAATTTTAGGCTCAGGTATGTGGTCTCACTTACTTTGTATTGTAGTTGGTAAAGTCCAATTTATCCCTAAAGCCCCTTTACAACAACAGCTGTTAAAAACGTGCGTACATCGAATCAAGAATAAGTCAGTTGGGTCTGCTTGTTCAAAGTATGCAGACCAACATAAACCTTTTTCAGACTACTTAACCTTGCATTTTTGTAATAGATACATAAAGACATTAATGTTATACTTTGACTCCGTCCTTCCAACCAACCAACCAACCAGCCAGATGACCATCCCCTCATCCAGACATGCAACCTACAGAGAAAACCGATCATCAGATATGCTGCGTTCCATTTATCCGTGGGGGGTAGGAAATTGCAACTTCCAAGCCAACAAAGCTCACACCTAGCTTGACCAACTCTCTCACAAAAGCTCCCTTCTGCCTGTAGACGGCTAACTAGCACACCAGCTCCAACAAACATACGAAATCAGTCACCCACTCAGTAATGGACAAACGTCCGACCCAAGTCCCTCCCAGAGACGGCTGGCCGACCAAAGAACCTCTTGACTCGTCCAAATGATCAAATTCCCACCCAGAGAATAACAACTGCCAAGACCCTGACCTACCCAGAAACTGCCCACCATACAAAGAGACAGTAGACCAAGTAAACTCACAAACTTCTGAGAAGAAACTATAATATCCAAAGAAAATGCTTGCAAAGGGAAAAATCAAACACCAGCATTTTTTTTTTTTACAAATACAAACTGGGGCCTTTCCCCACTGTGGGACAATAAAGGTATTTCTATACTATTCAAAATCCCGCTACATTCTTCATTATTATTATTATACGCTCTTAAAATGCTGAAACATTTTCACTATTTTTTTTACTTTTTAAACATGTCCTGTTTGGCAGTGTAGCACTAAGAATTTATTTCTTAGTGCCGAAGAGAGCTCATCAGATTTACTTTCGCAAGTGGAGCATTACTGCATTTACCATAGTGCTCTGCTTGATATGTATGCAAAAAACTGTATTGGACATTATTTTGGGATTATTTCAAATTCAATGAACACAAACATGGAAAGGAAGAGAGAAAGGTGAGGCAAAACATTAAAGTGTGGAAAAGGTGACAAAAATAGAGCAAAGGAGAGCCCCAACAGGGCCAGGGTTTTAGGTAAAGTTACTTATTTTAAGGGATGTGCTCAAACCTTTTTAAACCGTAGTACTTCAAGATTAATTATCATGCATTTCTATTATCTATTGACTTTGAAGGAATGCATAAAGGTAGATTTTAGAGAAGCAACAAAGAAAACTGAAATATGCTGTGATTTGATCTGCACATTCGTCAGGCTGAAAAATTGGAAATATTGATGTCATTACCCTGTTCTCTCTTGTGGTTTTGAAATTTTGATGTTTATCCGTTGTTGAGGAAAACTCAAAAAACCATGTATGACATTTTGTGGCAGCCTAGAAATTATGCTATTCTAAAAACATGTTGGGACTAGTCATAGAATGCCAACTGAGTGGATTTAAAAGCTTTCACTTAAAGTGAAGCTACCTTAACAACTGCTGCTTCATGTTTATTTTTAAATAAACAGGCTTTGATTCAGTTGGATAAATGCACTTATTCCCGTCAAAGGTTTAAAGTATTTGACTAAAAGTGCATCATTTATTTGTAAAATAAAGGATTTTTCCTTATCTTCCTATGATGTGTAGTATTGGAGAATCTGTCACAGTTTGCAGTATAATACAAGAGGGACAGGAAGTGAAGAGATAAGCATCCCCTTTCCTTTTCGGTCAGCGCTCTCGTCCCTCTTAAAGCCAAACATGAACAAGGATGATTGTTCTTCCAGATAAACAGAGTCAAACAATTGTATACTGTCTTTTGGCCTTTAAAAGCATTTAAAGCATTGCCGCAGTGCTTAGAGAAAACTGACTCAGCAACACCATAATAAGGTCTATTTAGTGGTTGGAGGCTTTGGTGTGCACCTGTGTAGAACTCTTTGTTGTGTGTCTGTGCATATGTATACATGCATGTGTTTTTTTTCCACTGTGTGAGTGTCTTTGCCAGTTCAGTTCCTTGTATTGGTGTGTTTGTCTTTCTGTTATGAGTTTCTGTTATGCCGTTGGCGTATGGGTCAATTATTATGTGTGTGCTATCCTTATTTGCCTTACTGGATGCGTGTTTCCTGGTTTGAAATGTCAGCTTTCAGCTGTCATCCCCTGTGGTTTCTGTTCTGTTTAGCCCAGGAGGAAGTGGAGAGCGCTAATCTATCACTGCCTTGCAGATGTTGAGAGATACAAGTCCTTCCACATACGACAAGACAGGCAGCGTGCTTCATAGGATATACAAACATGCTGAATCAGGGGTTGAAAAGTAGTCAAGGGGAGGTTTGTATACATGGAAGATTTCAGGTTCCCTTGAAAATGAAATAAAAATAATGCACTGTGAAGAGCCAGGTGATAAAAGTACCATTGAATTTTAGTTAATTCCTGTAGGATTACTGGCATACTTGTGTTTTTTTGCAGGTGGATGAGTTGCAAAGGAGATGTCACATCATTAAACTCCAAATAAATCTGTGTTTGGATGAAGATGGCAGAATAACACATTAAATCACATAACGTAACAAGCAAAGGAATCTATAGCAGTGTTGAAAAGCTGAATAAAGTGTCTTCTAGTTTTTAGATTATTTTAGACTATATACACAAATGGTGTAAAATAAACTACAAACTCAGTGTACTGTTGTGAAGCTCCTTCTATTCTTGAATGGGTTTCGCTTGACAATCCTCTCGAGGCAGCGGTTCTCCTTGTTCCTAGTGTATCTTTTCCTAACTCACTTCTTCCTTCCACTCAATTTTCTGCTGATATGCTTGGATACAGAACTCTGTGAACAACCAGCTTCTTCAGCAATGATTTTTTGTGTCTTCTCCTCCTTGCGAAGGGTTTCAATGACAGTCTTCTGGACATCTGTCAAGAGAAAGTCTTCCCCATGATTGCATCGCCTACTGACCCAGAGTGAGACACCGTTTAAAGGCTCAGGAAAGCTTTGCAGACGTTTTGAGTTCAGCAGCTAATTAGATTGTGCCACCATGAGTTTCCAGTAATTAAGTTTCTCACAGTATTCGAATATTCTGAAACACAGATTTTGGGGTTTTTATTGTCTGTAAGCTATAATCATCGAAATTTCAAGAAACAGAGGCTTGGAATATATCACTATATGTGTGATGACTCTGTTTAAAATATGTGTTTTACTTTCTGGCATGTCTGGCAAAAATTATTGCACCTTTTATGCAATATTCACATTTTTTAGACGTACCTATATACAGGGGATTGTGATTATTTCTGATTTATTACTATTTCTGCTGCACCATTGCAGATAATGTATGTTGCTATATGATGCAAACAAATATGGACGTTATTAGATTTTACTTTCAATTTCATATTTATTGGTCTTATGTTGAACTTGTGACTTTATTTTTTGTATGCTATGCTGCTGCTGCACAATAATTTCCCAAATCTTGGATCTATAAAGTTTATCATCTTGTATTATTGATTTTCAACCTTAGAGCCTCCCAGTTTTCAGCTCACACACGCACACATGCAACGAGAAACTTAATTATTCTCTCCCGTCTGTCATGAGTTCAGATCTAAATTGAACTTGACGAGACTTCTGCATGACTCAACACAGTGTGCTAACCTAACCTGGCAATAGGGAAGTGCATTTGAATAGTTGCAAATCTGTCTGCATGGATGGACTAGCTTTGAATGTATCTACATGAATGCAGTTTTTATGCTTTGTTGATGTCTCTGTAATCTGCAAATAGAGTTTCCATGTAGATGAAAGCTGAATTATATTGATTTATTTTTAAGGAAGCCAGCAATCATTCTCCCATATATAATATTATAGCTTTCCATGTAAGCCAAATAAAAATGTAATCAAATCTGCTGGAAAAAAAAGCGGCTTTCTATGATATTAACAGTTCAACCGTCCGTAACCTGAGCAAATGACTCGTTGTGGGTTCTCAAACTGGAAATACAGTTTCAAAGATTTAAATTTTAAGATGTTGTAAGCTGCAATGAAGGTTTTCATTACTTACTATGATACTAATTTGATTTGAATAGTACATTAAATAAAACAACTACACAATAGCTGTGTTTCCGTCAAGTATCGCATTTGAAAAGGTTGATGGAAACGATAAAATTCAAAATAACTTCCTCAGTTTTACAAAAAAGGTTTTTACACTCGCTTGAGGTGGTTTTTGGCTTTTCCGAAAAAGAGTTAATGTGTAAAACAGGAAATGAAAGCACATTTGCCGGAAAGGTTATGACGTAGCGAACGAACCGCGGTGACATTTCTTTTTGGACACTCCGGTTAAGAGTACGCATAACAGACAATAGGCAATGAACAAAGATTACAGTTTTTTTTCACATTATAGTGTACAAAAGATTAAAAAAGATAAGATGGTGATGGCTGCAGGCAGGAAGGATCTCCTGTAGCGGTCTGTCTTACAGCTGATCCAGAGAAGCCTCTGACTGAAGACACTGTTGTTGTACAACAGTCTGATTAACAGGAAGTTCAGGATTGTCGATAATGTTCTTAATTTCATGAACAATCCCTTTTTGCAAAGTCATTTACAGAGGTTCTAGAAGAGTACCCAGCTGTCACTAGTAGCCGCCCGCCCACCACATTTTTCAAGTATGAGATTGGGCGGAGTAAGGCTCTGGTACTGGTGAGAGTTACACTTTAAGATCACTGTGAGCTGAAGTCTTAAGTGAGCTGCAGGAACAGTGTTTTTCTGCCTGTTGTGTACAGGTTTAGCATTAGTAAGTAAATTCTTGGTTAGTCTTCATCTTATCTCTGCCTCAAGCCTTCGGCATATGCGTCCTGTACCTGATCATTTCATGACAGTCTGAACTGATACTTATTACTACGGTAACAAGCACCTGTTGCAAGCCAATACAGCCCCATGGCAACGCCTTTACTCGCTGCTATGGCCCGCCGAAGATGTGTGTCTTTACGTGGGAGCGCTAAAGAGAGCCGTTCACAGACGCACATAAAGGTTGCCTTTGTCATTCGAAAATGGCTCTTTCTTTTCGATCTTCCTAAAAAGATTGCGTCGGTAATGTGCTGGCTCCGGCTGGAGAAGAACTTAAAGAACGCAAGATACGCTGCAGCATTACGATCCATGTTTACTTCCGCAAACACTGAGCACGCTTTGCTACGTATGACGTCATTGCGTCCTCTACTACGCATGCGGGACACTTAAGTTGTATGAATGCAGTTCACACAGGAGATCACATACAAGTTGCATATATTTGGAAATGTGAACAGACAGGCAAGAAATTCAGATTTCACAAAAAAATCGGAATTGAGCATCAAGGCCTGCAGTGTGAACGTAGCCTTAGCTGCTAAAGACCATCCCAGTTTCAAATAAGTCTCTTTTGCTCTGTCATGGTCATGCAGTTAGATTCAGTGGGTGCTTTCTTGTTTTTGTTGTGGGAATGAACCGGTAGAGAAAGATTTGTTGCTTGGATGCTTATTTAAATTCTTAAAATAATTTCACCAATATTGTTTTACTTTTTTTTTTTTCAATCATTGATTTTGTAAAAGCTCCAACTTGTTTCATCTTAGGACTTCATTTTTAAACACCTTCCAGACTGAAAATATCTGACTTAGAGTGTCCTTCACTGAGTAATCACTTCAACACCAAAGCATGTTGTTGTAGGCCTGACCTGGTAATGCATGGGATGGTATTAACTGATAAAAAAAAAAAAAAAAAAGAACAGATTTTTAATTTCTGGCCAATTGTCGACTAGGGCCATAGGTTGATCTCAGTCACAAGTTCCTTCATAAACATCTAAAAAATAATACACATTTCAATATCTAAACTGATGTTTGTAGTGTTTTGTTTTAGTATTCACTAAATCTGTATTTGCTTTTGCAGCCTTGATTTCTTCCTGAGAAAAAGAAAAGCACTAAAGGGGAAATGAGTTTGTTAGATACAACCTTGCTTTACATTATTGTGGAGGTAAATTGTGCTTTGTTGCAAAAAATAAAAGGAATATGGAAGCAAATGTTATTAAAAACCAAGTGATATGTCAACGAACAGATGTTAGAAATTTGCTCCATTCCTTCTTTTAATGGAAATGGGAATCTACTTGGCATTTTCACCCACATACTGTGATTTATACAATTTGGAAGGCTGCAAGGAAATGGCAAAATTGAATTGCACGTTTGCAGGGCAGTTAAGTTTGATCGATGTGGAAAAATGTTCCAAGCTGCAAACAAATCAAGTGATGGATGGAGAACAAAATGCGCTTTTTAAGTAATTACTGACAGAGTTTCCATTGTTCCCCTAGTCTCGTTATGCAACAGTCTCTGTCCACAAACAAAGCAGCCAGAAATGACATTTGTTCCCTCACTCCCGCGCATGACTCTTCATCAGTTGCTCGGTGACAATAAAAAGCCAAATGCATTTCTTTGTTTTTGTGTTTGCATGGAGCAAAGACGTTAACTCACCCTGCAGAAGATAAACAAGTTACAAAAATTCGGCTCACGCAGTTTTTTTTTCTCCCCCTTGATTTGTTTTGTGGCTCTGTGAAAATGGAGGAGAGCGTGGCTCGTTCATATTTTAAACTTTGCGTAAAATAACTATTTGTACTTGACCACCTGTCTTGTCACCCATCAGTAAGGGAGGACAATTTCTAAGCGATACTTTCCAAAAACATTCGTTTGGAAGAGATGAACAGGGTGTGCAGTGGAAGGCTTGGAGAGGTAGAACGGCAAGAAAGAGGGCAGAACATAAAACTGCAGGAGCTTGTAATAGAGTTTCCTAGACATTAATTAGCTGCAGCCACTCCTGTACAAACACTCAGTAATAAAACTGATATACTGAGGTCCTCTCTCCCATTCTTTTTCCTTCCCTCTGCTCTCCATGTGGCACATTACTCCTTGTTCTTTTCATTATTCTGTCTCTCTCATTTGTTGTTTTTCCGTTTCCCCATCTATATCCTAACTGCCTAATATACGATATTAAGTTCCTTTTTTTAATCTTTTCTCATCACTTACCGTCTCATCAGTCAGTGTCCTCCAGTTCCTGATTTCTCTTCCATTTTCTTATCGTTTTCTTTTCTCTTTTCTCTCTCCACTGGAGAGAAAAATATGAAACGGCAGTATAAAGATAAATGGAGGAGGAGAAAGAGAGAGTGAAGAAAAAGGAGATTAGGGAAGAGCTGGTCGCCCAAAGTCTTTATCTGTTCTGCCTTGTTTTGTTGAAGGGGGGGGGGAGAAAAGATCTATTACAGCCTTAGTTTTACCATCTAACATACACTCATATGCAGTAAATCCTGCAGTTCAGCAACCACACTGTCCGTGACAGTAGTGTCGGCTTGAACAGGTTTTGCAGACAGTTAAACACACATTCAGTCACACGACTTCTTGCTCCATTTCATTATTTGTTTGTGTTGGCCGGCAGTCAGCAGCGGCAGCCAAGAAGTAGAAGCATGGATTCTGCTTTTTACATTATGGCCTTTTCATATACCGCATTGGGACTCATCTTTCATTTCTTACTCCACTTAAATGAACATCACTGACTTTTAAATGGGCTGTCTTGGGGGGGCGGTTAAGCTGACCGGTGAGCAGCTGGTTAGATACTCAGAAATACTGCGGTTTTCTGGTCAGTGAACACACCATACAGGGGCACTAACAGGTCGTACTAACAACCGTCTTCTGTGAGAATGTTGTTACTAAGGGAAGAAGACTTGAAGTCCGCTGTTTTCAGTTTGCTGTGCTGTCTAAAAAACATCCAAGAAAGCAACATGTAAAAAGCTACTTTAAAAGCAACAGTAACCCCGTTTACACTACCCTTTTTTAACCGAGCCGAGACCAGTCCGAGCTCGGTAACCGAGATAACTCTGATAACGAAGAGTGCATGAGCAGACCGCGTCATGCCCTTAAAGTCAGCTGACTGTCTGCGGTTTTTCCGGCGTGTCTGGCTGCACGTCCCGGTTCACACTCCATTCAGACAAATTTCAGACATTGATAATTATACTAGCTTCCTTACCGTGCCACACGATTTCCAGAGATGATTCTGTTAGCAGCGTGATGAAGCTCAGCGTCTGTCGTTTCCGGCGTCTGTAAACCCGGAGTAGACGTTCGTTTGTCTCATCCACTTCCCAAAAGCCGACTCTCTCAAATAAATTCACCAATGGTTGCCTTCTTCGCCTGACTCTCCGCATACACCGAAATATCACAATAATACTCAAGCATAACATCCTGAATGTTACGGGCGCCGCCATTTTGATTTGCTTGGTCCCGCCTTCAATCCCAGGGAGCAGCAGTACCGCAGATCGTCACTAGGAGGCGAGGAGCAACCAAGGAACCGAGATAGCGTGGTGTGTAAACGGTCGTCAGAACGAGGCTGGACTTGGTTAACTGATCCAATCTCGGACTGGTCTCGGCTCGGATCGGTTTAACAAGGGTAGTGTAAATGGGGCTACTATTTTCTTCAGAGGCTTGTCAGCTTTCTATTCAAGCTATTACTTAACCAGAGTGAGACTTAAAGGCTGAGCATATTACAGCAAAGTTGCTCTGTTGTATCTTTTTTAAAGGTGCCACAACATCACTGTATAAGCCATTTCATGTAGCTGATATTGCTACATATGTTACAGGGTTTCCCCCAGAAAATGGGCTAATCCTGGCGGTAGGTGTTGCTGTGGGCTCTGGGAAGTGTGCGCGCTAGCAGGGGGGGGGGGGGCGTTGTGTCATGCGGCTTGTAGGAGGGGTGCAACGTGGTGTGCATTGAGCTAATAACGACGTGTTAGCTGTTTTGACCAGCAGGTTTTCTCCTGGAACTCACCGTCGCTCTCAAACAACGACACATTTAAAATAAAAATGTGTCATTCACCCCTCCATCCACACCCCTCTCCCCGCAACACTCCGTCACAAATCCATATTATGGTTTCATGGCTAGTGGAAGTGTTTGTGTTGTGTTATTTACCATACAGTCCGGATGCAGAACTTTAGACTTCCACCTTTTGTGTTCCTCAAAATTAGGTAATAAAGGAACAATTAAGATAATCGAGTCAGAATTGTCCATGTCTGCATTGTGATGCGTCGGAAAATTAATTTTTATTCTCCCCCCCGCTGGGAGGGAGGATATGCAAACATTGATTTTGGCTTTTTTTTTTTAATCCAAAGGACCCAGGTTGACAATCCTTATAGAAATGTCTTGACACAAAATGTAAGCGTTGATGAGAGTCAGTGTTGCTGTTAAGTATTGACACACTCAGGTTCAAGTAGGTCCCTAGAGAATGCCAATTTGCATTTGTAGCATGGGAATAAATACTAACACCAAGTCTTTATTGCTTAAAATTTAACTAAATGGGTTAATAAGTAATAGTCTGTAAATTCTACAATATTTGGTGTGTATAAAATCCCATGAAGTTAATAATAGCATTCATATACAGATATTAGATTTAATCTATTGATGCTCAGTGATTATATGGCAATCTTTGAAAGAGCAGGTTTTTGTGTTTACTTGAGTGGTGCACATACTGATGTGACTCCAGGAGCTAAAACACTGGAATCCCCTTGTTGTTGTTATCTTTTTGAATCTGTTCCTCTTTGTTGATCTTGTGTCAAACTAAAGATAAGTAGGGATGGAGTGAAGTCACACAGCGGGTTTTAGAGATTCAGAGGATGGTTTTGGCTGTTTGAAGTGGCACAACAACTAAAAAACGATGATGAGGAGCCGTTTAAAGGCTGATTGAATGCAAAGACAGTGTCGATGTTGCTCTTTTTTTCCCTTTTGTGTTTGTGTGTTCTCAATGCCCTTCACTTTATGACAGATAATATCACTGCGGCAGGTCCCAGTTGGAGCAGACAGAGGCTCTATGTGTGAGAATGATCATCTGGTTTAAACTACCCACACCCCCGGGTCTCGTAAACACCTTATTCGAGCTCACCTTGTTTATTTCAGGAAGCCTCCTACTCGCAGGATTTGAATGACTGTATTTACATGCACTTTGTGTTGACCTTTAAAGGTTTCTAGGTTAATGCACAAAACACTTTGCTGCAATGATTGCTTTAATACCTCCTCCTATTTAATTTTTGCTCTAACAAAATATGTCAATGATTGTTTCTCTTTCATCTTAATTGGGCCCACTCTTACAGATACGCACATTTTTGTTGGGATCCTTTCACAATAAACAGAAAAACTGGCTACAGTTTTATGGCATGCCTCATTGTTTTTTTGCACATTGATACCAATCTATGTTTTTTTTTTAATACTTAAGTTCAATGTTTCATGTGGCAAAAACAGGAAAATTTATAATGAAGCAAATATAAGACCCGATAATTCAGCAGAGACACAAAGAGTAGTTTAAAAGATTTATTAAAGCAACAGGTGTAGTGATGCTGGAAACTGTCTGGCACGTACCCAGGAACCACTGGAATGACAGAGGACAGGTTGGTGGCTCTTGAACACCCTGTGGTTTGTTGTGCACACTGAAATGAAGCCGCTAACCTTTCTTGAATTCAGGGTGTGGCACTGAATCCAAGCAGTGGGTCCAGGAGGCTTGTTAGTTGACCACATAGGTCATTCTTTGGGACGGTGACAGCTAGATGGCTGAGAAACATGGCTTGGGAAATCCAGGGAACAGTCCAACGCCATACACAGATAAACAGAGGCAGGCGGAGGTACCAGAGGGTGAGGCAGAGAGGGTTGTCCAGGAATGGTCCGACATCTTGGTCCACAAGGCACACAAACACAGGCAGAGGTCATGAGGGGATCAGGCAGAGAGACTAACTCAGAGGTACTTGCAATAGTTCAGTGTCCAGAATCAAAAGGCCAACTTTGGGAGAATCCGACAGGGGTAAGGCAAACAGGCAGAAGTCCACAGAGCAAACTGGGTCAATCTCAGGAAGGCAAACGAGGAACGTTGGATGGTCTACTCATATGGATGGCTTTCGAGAATCTGGCGGTTACCCACTGGGAGAGCCAGGTATAAATAGTGCTCCTCCCAGGTGCAGCAAATCCCAGTAATTAAAGCTGCCGCAGACGTAACTGCACATACCAAATTACAGGAGCTGAGCAGCATGTGACGTCATCCACACTGAATCGAGGCAGAACAGGAGAAACAGTCAAAGGGTGTGCCATAGAAAAACGACCTTGTTAAGAAACATCTCTGGTTTCTTTTGTGGATCTTTTTTTGTAGTCATTACCAACAAGCAACACAATGAAACGGCTGCATTTACAAATGGGTAGTTTGGCCCACCTTCCCCAAACAAACCGTTCAAGCGTTCTCTGGTATGAAGCATGGCTTTTCCACACTTCAGGCTTCTGATCTTTCCATTAATGTTGAAATTGAGAGGAAATCATGGAGGAGCGTCTAAGATTAGGCCAATGTTTTATTTTACATTTAAGGTTTTGGGTTATTATCTTGTTGAAGGGTCAGCACCCTGTGATTGAGGCTTGGCTTTCTGATACTGGGGAATATGAATGTTGCTTGGTTGTCTTCAAGACTTCATCGTGGCCTGTGCAGAATCAAGGTTCCCCATGTTTTGCTGTCGAATGCAGCAAAGCAGTCATAAAACAGAATCAACCTAAATGTTTCACAGTAGGTTATTCTGTTCTTTCCTTTCAAAGCTTCAGTGTCCTTCTGTAAACATAAAGCAGATGATACTGGGCGTAAGCTCTAGCTTTCCCAAATCTCTTCAAAGGATGTTCTCCTGCTGCTTGGGGATGCCCCTATGACCATTAGTTTTAACACTACTATCTATAATCTTCTGTCGGAGCTCCTCAGACAGCTCTCATCTCTGCATTTTCTGATCCATGTTCAAGGTGTTGCACACAATGCCAAGCTACCCAGTAGCATGTCGTTTCTTTTATATAGGCTGAATGACTTTCTTTATTGTTGTTTTTTTTGGATGGGGACCACCAGCATTGACATTAACAAAGACTTAATACTATAACAGTTAAAGCCTTCTCTGATTTGCAATGCATTTTCCCATGTGGGCCTTTAACAAAATAAAACAATTTAGATAGACTATAAAACTGCATTGTAGGATGAAGTATTATACATAACAAATATTAAAATGACCTTAAAACAGACCACAATGACACAAAAGGACCATCGAAGAACCACTGTGGGCTGGCTGTTAATAATAGATAACAAGACTTCCCTAAAAAACGCTTTTAGTCTTATTCTAAAAATGTGCCAATCTGTAATCAGTTTCAAGTCCTCAGGTAAACAGTGCTACATATTATTGGCTCGCGCAGCAAAAGATTTTTGAACAAAATTGGCTCTGACTTACTAACACTACAGACTTGAGGGGAACAAAAGGGACACTGAGCAACTGAGGAGCCTGGCATTTCAAATCTTTAAACATTATACATAAAAGATAAAAGTTCATCATATTCAGATTTTTTTTTTTTAGTGTGGCGATGATGCAAACTAAAAGGTTTTCTGTCCAAAAACCTTAATTGCTTGGTTTATGTCATCCATAAAAGCCCATTGGTGGTTGACGTTGTATGAGAGCAGAAGGTCACACAGTAAATTCAATTTGAGAGATTCATAGAATAGTCCATGGCTTGTACACGTTTAACGCAAATTCTGAAAACTTGAATGCGCTTTACACTACACTCCGTCATTCATCCATTCACTCTCTGGCGGTGGTGAGCTACAGTGTAGTGACAGACTGACAGAACCAAGCCCCACCGTACAATTCCCAATTGGTATTTTGGAATACTTGTCCCGGAAATGTCCCAGATTTCAGCGTATCATGATGGAGTAAAAAAGTTTAACGCAGCAAGAGATAATTACCCGGTCCTGCTGCTGGCACGGCGTAGTAGAAGAGGATGGATTGAATGGATTCAAGGTCTGATTTGGTGAACGCCTGTATGTACAGGATTGAGCTTTGTGTTTGATCCAAGACACTCATTACTGAATCAAAAGTTATGTCTGTTTACAGTTAAGGTGCACACATTTTTTTTATTTTCAAATGGAAAATAAAAACTGATCCACATGGATTTCTTCCTTAGTGCAATTTCTGCAGATTTAAAGCTGTTTAAGGAAAAATCTGCATAATTTCCAAGTTCCATGTGAAGGTTTGGCCCTTATCAGGACCAAGAAGATAACAGGAACTGCAGTAGTTGATTGTTTTGTTTTATAAGAGCAATTTTGGCTTGTGATTAAGAAATCTTTCTTACATTTTATTTTATTTTTTGTGTCCTGCTTTTATTGTTGCATCTGGCCTCTCTACTCCCTTCACTACTGATTAAAATAAATAAATCCAAAACCCTTTTTGGCAGTAGCTTAAATTAAATTCAAAAATACTTTATTATTCCAGAGGGAAATCAAATCAGTCATCACCAAAGTAAAACTAACATGGCAAAAAAAAACCTTTCCATGCATGGGTATGTGTCTTTGTAAGTCAGTAAGCAACATTTTTCTCCCTCTCCCCACTTTATGCTGACCTCCAGGTGTTTCGTACTGACTTCATCACGGCCATGAAGTTGCCAGACTCGGCCCAGCTGGGTCCAGACGACTTCTACGTGCTGTCGGACCCCTGGAGACAAGAGTGGGAGAAGGGGGTGCAGGTCCCAGCCAACCTGGAAGCCATACCAGAGCCTGTGGTCAGGTAGGATGGATTTATATCTAGAAGTGGCTTTTGTATGCTGAAGGTGCTGATTGTGCTGTGAGCATGCTAAGGTCTACATATGTTCAAGCTAAAGTAGTTGGATTGTTTTTTTGTTTTGTTTTTTACACTGAGGTGACCTGAAAACCTATGGATGCTTTGTGTTAAATGTTAATTTATTAGGACCAATCTTGGTCTTAACATTTTTGTGTAGTTTTGTCCAAATATAAACACATAAACCTCATTTTGCACAAAGCAATAACACTACTCTAATAATAAATTTTTTTTTTACTTTAATTCAGGGGTGTCCAAAGTCTTGACTTAGATTTGGTTGAGAATCTGTGAACGAAGCTAGAGATTAGGGTGATGGCAGGGAGGCCTTCTAATCTCAGACCCAAAATAGTCACCAAAGAAGTTGGGCAGCAATCAGAAGGGTTTGATTGATGTAATACAAATAATGATTTTTCAGCTTATTATTAAAAGGGTTATAAATAATTCTTGACGTATAGAATAAAAAGTTTTTATTTCTAGATTGATACTCTTTTATACCTTGTTTTATTATACTTTGAGAGATGCCCATTTCATTTTCTACTGGTAACAAACTCCCTTGTTGAATATATATATATATATATATATATATATATATATATATATATATATATATATATATATATATATATATATTTTAATCTGCCCGGCCTATGAAAAAAAAATTGGGTCATCTATATATGTAAGTGAGTGACTGAGTTATACTCTACTCTGTATCAGAGTCGTTGTGTTTTACACTCCTGCCACCCTCTCCTGAAGATAGGATTGGGAATAAATTGAATTGCTTAACACCAGTTTCACTCTCAGGTGTATATAAAATTACACACAACCTGTGAAATTTGTCAAATTTGTGCTATAAACTAAAACCTCTGAATCTCACTTCCTCTTTTCGACCAATTTCTTGAGCCGGTCCGACCACAGCTGAGAAAAATCCCAAACACCAGCAAGGATGGACTGGGGCAGACCTCATTGGGCTAATTTACTCCGAACCAGAGACCTCAGTGAAATTAACAAAATTCCTCGAGGTGTTTAAACTTTAAATGCACAGAACCATATTATGTCACCATGTAATTTCTACACAAAGAAATATAAGGGGAAGCTGGTTTAGGATTCACACACGTGGTGAATCAGACAGACACAGACGTTAAGGTGGTTGGCAGATGTGCCCGAACCCGTGTTTCAGAGCCGCTTTACAACCCCCCCGCCTTCGCTGTGCCAGCGAACGTACACCCTCAAGGTTTCTAGTACTTCCAGCAGCTGCTTCACATACCCATGTGGTTTTTTTGTTTTTTGGCATTCGAGGAACTAATGAAAATGCTCAGACTACCCGGTAATGCTTGTAGCACCGAGAGGCCACGCACACACTCAGATTCAGAGCTTTTGGAAGACGGAATATCTAATGAATTTCCCACAGAGATTCAGTCAAAAGTTTCATTACTTTTACCAGTCTGAAGACATTCAGAGAAAGCTCACTTACACAGATGGATTAGAGTAGGATCTGTAAAACCTTTTCTTCCTAACAGATTTCATGGCACTTATGTTTTGCTACCCCGAAGCAGTTCCTGGGGTTTGTTTTTCTCAATGGGTTGATAATTTAACAAGTCCAGGGTTTCTGCAGGTGCACAGAGTGCATGCTGCTGTTATAAATCCCAGATAAGGCTGAATTTTAATGTGTTTTCAAGGTTTGTTCAAATTTGAATGAATGGCTTGAAATTGCTTTTTTTTTTTATTTCTTTTAAAAATGATTCATTTGAAAATCTGTTATTTACATCAATGAACTTATTGAAATTGGACTTGAAAGTCTGTTATTTTCATTAACCAGAAACTGAGAGGGCTGTGATTTATTTTTACTTTTTTTGTGTTTACTGTTAAATAAATCGCTTATAATTTTATTTTAATGAATGATAACTATTTTGGCCTTGACTGGGGCATTTTAACGTATGATCTGGTTCCATCCATCGTAGCTCTGGCTGTATGTTCAGGTTTGTTGTCCTGCTGGAAGGTGAAGCCTCTAACAGGGTTTCCTCCAGGATTGTCCAACCATCTTCCCGCCATCTCTGAGCAGCTTTTCTGTCCCTGCTGAAAAAGAAAATGAGTGCAACAGCATAATTCTGCCATTACCATGTGCTATTATGAGGACGCAGTGCTCAACATGATATGCTTTGTGGATTTTCCTCCCCACATATTGTTTTCATGCATGCTAAAAGGTTTAATTTGGAGATCCTCTGACCAGAGCACCTTCTTTCTCGTGTTTGCAGTGTCTTCTGCATGGCTTGTGGCCAACTGCAGATAGGATGTCTTATTGTTTTCCTGCAAAAAATTTACTTTTTAAAGGTTGGGTCTGTGTAGTGCATGAACTAATAATGTGTTTGTAGATGTTTCCACCCAAGCTGTGCATCTCTGGAGCTCCCCCAGAGTCACCATGGGCTTCTTGGCTGGTCCTTTAATTAATATTCTCTTTGCCCGTACTGTCTGTTTAGGGAGACAGCCATGCCATTGTAGGTTTGCAGATGTACTCCATTTCCAGTTAATGGATGGAACAGCGCTCCTTAAGATATCCAAAGCTTGGCGTATTGTTGTGTGACCTAATCCTGCTTTTAACGCCTCCACATCTTTCTCCCTGACCTGTCTGCGGTTTTCCTTGGGCTTCATGCCGTTTGTTCACTAATGGTCTCTAATAAACCTCTGGGGCCATCGACAGACAGCTGGACGTATACCGAGATTAAATTACACACAATTGACTATTTTAAGTGACTTCTGCAGGCAGTTGGTTGCAGTGGATTTTATATTATTAAGGCATGGGTTTAGGGATCAACTGTTGCTGTTCAGCTTTCTTACCAGAGGAATATATTGAGTAGGTATGTGCTGTAAATTTATGCTGTGTGGTACCAGCAGACCTAACAGAGCCTGGAGGCAGAAAGATAGGTGAGCATATTGGGTGAGAAAGAGAAATGCATAAAAAAGTGAAAGATAGATGGATGAATCGGGGCTTATCTGTCATCTGATGTGATAAAATGATGAAGTGAGTTACAGTGAAGCTGTAATAGAGTGATGATGGATAGATGGTGAGAATGTGACTGAGCTCTCGCTCGGTCTTGGTTTTCTTTTTTTTTTGTCTCGCTTATGTCATCCTGACAAACCTTTTTTTTATTTGTCATTTTATTCTCTGTTCATTATATTTGTTTGAGACAAATAATTAGCTACTGTACTGAGCAAAGTTATTCAGGGGAATGTGTTCACAATTTGTTTCTGAATAAGCAGACCCTCTTTTAAAGGGTCAACCAATATTGTTTTTTTCTATTGTATTTGTCTGTCGATCTTTTATCTGACAGAGACAGATTTTGTACAATGTCTGCTTAAAAGCAGGGAAGTTCAAACATGGAAGAAAAATAGTACTATTTTCAGCAGATTGCCAGTATTTGAAATGAATTTACAGAAGGATTTAGGGGGGAAATCCTGTAAACACCTGATGTATGAGGGATGTATCCTTCAGCTGTATTCATCTGCTGTGTGTAATGTTTTCAGCTAATAGCGCTTTAAACATCACTATGTTGGTACTAAAGCATAATTCTTATTTGTGACTTTGCATTGGGTTGCAGCTGGAGTGGAGGTAGAGAGAGACATGGTTAGTCACACATCTTGTTTTGGTCTACAGAGAGTGCTCAACAACCTACCTTATGGTGAAATCTCACTTATTTCTCATTTAAGTTGCACCTATTTTGTGTGGCGTGTCTGTATTAGAACGTCGTAAAATTTATCTTGTTATTGTGGCAGAACAAGGTTAACTACTTCTGCCATAATGCCAGACTCTTTTATCCTTTTCTTTCCATTCTCCACGATTGATAATTGCCTGGCCATCTGGGGTTGAAGGTTTAATACTCATAAATAAAGTGTGAGAGTCCCAAACTTGGAGTTAGGGGTCTGCAAGGGGTCCAGCTTCCCTCCCGTGTTACAGCATCTGGCATTCCAAGAGGAGTAAATCTTCACTGGTGCAGACAGAGCACCTGCATTGCGTAACACTAGATCAGATGGCGTTACTACCCACTGCTGAAATATTTTGCATAGATTGTGTAAAATGTTCCATGTCATATAATTATTCTCACATGTCCAAAAACTCTGATGGCTAATTATTTATGTGTTCTACAACATACAGCATTTAAGACACTTTGCAACAGTTTTATATGTTATTTATTTTAAGATGTGTATTTTTATATGCCATAGAAATCTAAGGCAGCTACACAGTTGAGTGATGGAGGTGAGCAGGTAGAAATGTTTCTTGCCCTGGTCCTCACTTTGTCCTAATGTCTTCATTTGTACATCCCATCCTGTCCTTTCTCCTCTCTACTCCTGAAACCCTCTTCCCTCATTTATAGTTACGCTTCAGGCACTGGCACATATATCTGTTTCTATTTTTCTTATGAATAATGACATAATCTCTAAAAATCGTGGAACAGGAAAAGAGCCCCGGGCACCGTCTGTCTTTGACACAGTCTATCATGTTTCTCTCTCTCTCCATATTTGGTGCCATGACTTGGTTATTGGTAAAAGATCGGCTCGATAGTTTTTTATTCTCTCCCCTCCCCTTTTTTTAGATGATGCATTAAAAAAAATGATTTTGTATTTTTGTCTCTTTGCCCTTCACTGCGCCTGTTTTTCTACCCTTTTCCACTTTTGCTTCTGTCTTCCTCACGCTGCCATTTCTTATAATCTCTTTTCTCTTTGCTGGCTTTCCTATTGCTTGTCCCCTTCTCTATGGATGTCTCTCCTCCTCTCTTGTCTATATTATCACTTACTCCCCCTCCACCTTTTCTCCTCTGTGTCTTTCTCTCCATCTTTCTGTGTTTTTTGTGGAGGCTGAGTGAAAATAATTAGCTGTTGCATAACACCAGCGATGTGCATACACCGAGCAGGACTTTGCCAGTGACTCGACAGCTTCTGTCTCCAGGGACAACTCTGAACCAGAGATGGAAATAATTACACATGCGCATGAGAAGATGTGCTCTTTTTTTAAAAATAATGGAATCTATCTTGAGGGTTTTATTATACATTTCTTCATTTTACCCCCTTGGCAGAGCTATAGATGGTGAACCCCTTGTTTGTGGCTTGGTCAGAGTTGGTTTGGGTTTGGGTTTTGGACCAGTGTGTACATGGAAAAACTAACTATAGTGGTTGAAATAACAGAGTAAAAAAATACCAAGGCATTTGTCTTTAAAATTATGCATTTCTTAATTTGCACAATATTAGAGTACATAACGTGTATAATGTGTAAAATTCCCTGTAGGCTGAAATCACACAATAATGAGAGGGAGTTTGTGGTCAGCACAGTGATATATCTCCAGGTCAACTTTCTGGCAGCTGGGATCTGATGCAAACTTGGGTTTGACAGTATGTATGGTATGCAAAACATTTAGGTTAACTATCTCAAAGTCCTGCCCACAGGAGGGGGATGAACAACACAGAGGATACAGATACAGTAGCTTTAGCGAAGTAAAAATCCTCTGTGAGGAATAATTACCTGCTCATGAGCAAAATCCGTTTAGTGTTATAGTGTTGGGCAAAAAGCTAATTGGTTTTTGGCTCAACTGTATAAATGCATGGATTGAAATGTTACATTTTGCTTGAATTATGAATGTAATACGGTATTACCATCGGCTCAGAAGACATACTGACATATTCTCAGACTACTGCATGTTATTTAGGTAATAAGAGTTAGTAATAGGGATGCAAGTTATAGATTAATGAGTTATTCTAAAGATCTTATTGATTGACTATAAGGCGCACTTAAAATCCTTAAATCTTTTAAAAAATGTATGGTGTGCCTTATAATCCGGTGCGATTTATATATGATTAAAGTTATGTTTACTGACTAATTTTATGTAGTACAATACGCTCAAATTTTTTTTTTAATGTGTAAGTACGACTTTGGTTAGCAACGAAGCAGCTCCGCTCAATGGGTATTCAGAGCATTACGGTACACTGTGTCACTACCTGATCGGACCCCTGAGTAGTCTACAAGACTGCCTGACTGTAATGTTGAAACTGGAATTGCATTCATGCAAAGGCCCACATACTCGGATGTAGTTCACTTACACTGAGGTTCGCATTTACAAGTACATGCAGAGCTAAACCTTTACGACTTCTTAGTGGCAAGAACTCTTTACATTAAACTGTTTTCTATGTGACACCGAGCCTGATACACTGAGCTGCTCCAAGCAGGCGGTCTCCAGGATCACAGTCTCTCTCTGTTCTCACTGACAGGTGGGAGCCTTTTGGAAAAGAAACAATCAGCTCGCTAATCACACATTTTACCATCCGTTCCGCCTCTTTGTCCCACTGGCAGAAAGTGTTGGAATTGTAGGAATTTGCCACAAGAAATGTAGGCAGCAGTACGCTCGACTACGAAGGGTAAGACATCCGCGGAGAGTCAGTGCAGAGTCCACCAAGCTCACAGTATGCATACAGTACGCCCGAGAATGTGTGAGCCTTTAGGCAGCACTAACCCAGAGTATGCGCTAGCAACAATAAACCTAGTAAATTAATTCAATATAAAAGGTACGTTTATTTTGGCATTTGTTAGAAACAGGGCAGTGTAGTCCAACTTCTCTGTCCTCCCGACAGAGACGGATCGAGGGCTGTGTACGTGAAGGGACGGAGTGATATTACACACTTGAAGAGAATATTTAGTGTGCGGTATAATCCGGTGCACCTTTCATAAATGGCCATTTTCTTTAAAACCTCAGTTTTCTCTTGTATCAACAGGGTCTTTTCATAACATGAAGGGCATAAATCTTTACAATATGATTAAGAAGTGGCACATAACTACTACAGAAGCCGTCGAGTGCCATAAAGATGACAATGTTAAATATGCTTATGTATGTCATACCAAGCTACTGCTAACAAATAATAGCTACGGTCAAGTAGATGTCATGTTAGATTATTACTTTGTATTACCCATTGTCATTACAGCTAGAAAATGTCCCTTTTTGCCATTATACACTTTTGAAGTTGATTAGGAAATTGCAAGGCGTTAAAATGGAGATTAAAATTAGCATGCAGCAGGCTGCAATTTTAGCATCTGCAGTGCTGGTTAAAAGGTGTTCCTGTACAGGTTCTCCCCCAGGAAATGGGCAAACCCCGCCGGTAGGTGTCGTTGCGGGTTCTGGGAAGTGCGCATGCTACCGTGAAGCGGGGGGCGTTGTGAAGGAGGGGCACAGCGCGTAGATGTAGTATGCATCAAGCTAATAACAGCTAGCGTGTTAGCTATTTAGACCAGCAGGTTTTCTCCTGGACGGGAACTTTCATCGAGGAGTTTAAAATAAAGACCCAATGCTTAGCCTGGCTGGTGGTTAGTAAAGCATGGCTGCTTGCCAGGCTTATAATACGCTGGGGGAAACCCTGTTGTAGCACTTGGACAGAGCGACACTCTCCAATATCAAGTCAGCTCTGCTTCTGCTTATTCAGCATTGTGTGTTCTCACTTAATTTTTTTCACACCTGATGACCAATTCACCATCTTGGGCTGAAAGTTAATTGCTTTTATACTCATTATTTTTCATATACAATTATTAGCTCAATGAATAAGAATATAGAGCCAGGTTTGTATTTTTAAAGACACAAACCCTTACAAGCTATGTGGAAAAATAACCTACTTTTGGCTTGCCTGTGTTATGATAGTCTGAATAGGCCATGCCACTGAGAGCTGTCAGTTTAGACTTTGCACTATTAAAATGCAGACACGTACAAACAATTAGCTTGCAAGGTTAACACTGGATAAAAAGCTTATTACCCTGGATCTTCCCGAGTCAGAATCATTTTGTTGGAAACGGACTCTGGAGAGAAGAAGCACTCTTGTCAAGTGTTTGTGTGAAGCTTTGTATTCAGGTGCATGCTCAGTCGGAGCTATCGGCAAACGCAATTTGAATACCTGCATTCAAATGGAACAACATATGCTGACAATATGTAAAACCTGGAGTTGTTATTGATTAAACTGTTTTTTTAACATTTGCTAGTGTGACTGTTGGTATGAGATTGCACCTTTACAGAATTTCTTTGTAGCGCTAGGTCATAGGGCTAAAAGGATACTAATAATTCAGTGGCCCACACAAACCATACTAAGCCTCAGGGAAGTCAGATAGAGCTTGAAAAATGGAAAAATTGCAGTATAGTGAAAGTAGAGGATTGTCTAAATGTCATGTATTGCAAAGCTTTAGCTATGTTTAAAGTTGAAGAAGAATATCTTGACATTTAGAATATCTCTGGTAATTTTTCTACCCCAGTGCTCTTGTTATTCTGTGAGTTAAATTAGGTTAATAGGTTTTCTCCACAGTTCCTCATCTGCATGAATCTCTTATTAATTTTGGGCCATTTTTACAACCATTTTTTTCCAAGGGTAGTATGAATTCACCAGAAAAAAAAAACAACTCCAATGAATTTACACATATTAACATTTGGATAATGTACCTCAGCAAGTGTGTAGCCATCAACAAGTTTGTGGCATAATTGTGATTGGATAATTAACCATTACAAATGGTAGAGATAATTTAAATTGCTTGGTTTTCCTTGCATTGAGTTTGCATTTTCAATAAGTATAATGTTGGGGTTATTCCAGAAGCTTATTATTGGCCTGTTTTATACATGCCAAAACTAATTTTGATGTGTTTTGGGATCATTTTCCATCATTTAACTGTTGATTTCAGGTGAAGTCGAAGAGTTTGGAGGTAGTCATACTTATTTATTCCCCCAACTTTGTTAAATGCACCAGTGCCTTTGGTAGCGAAAAAGACCCTCGGCATATTGCCATAAAAGACCATTGCTAATTGCTGTGCTGCTTATTTCTTGCTTTGTTTAGTCCTGCTTTGATATGGTTTTAATATTGTCGGCTCCCATTGCTCAACAGCTTTCTGTTAATAACAAGGATAGACGCCCACTGGTATCAGCTTTTTTATTTAGTTTATTTATTTTAAATTAAACATTATTGAACACTTCTAGAAACAATTCCATTCACCATTACTTCCATAAACAGGCGACATCGCCTTCTGTTATCCGTGCGTAGTGGTCACTTTGTTTTCATGAACCGTTCAGACAGAAGTTTTAATTTAATAGTAGTATGAACGGGCACCTCAAAAATAAATCTGATATCAGCAAAATATTGGAATTGAGCATCAAGACCTTAAACAACTTTACCAATTCTGTCAAACAAACGGTTGAATATCCAACAATAAGTTTGTTGATGGCTACAGAAAATATGTGACGTCTCTGCAACTTGCTATGGGACATTTTTCATATATCCAGGTGTGCACAATCAAGTCAGTTTTTTGTTTTTTTTATAGTCATAGAAAAAAACATTAAAATGCACCATTAAATGAGCAAGACATTAATGCTGGTGATCGTTTGTAAACCTCTGATCAGGGCTATTAGCCATTTCTATAGTAGTATAATTGAGATTATACAGAAAAATGTTTGCATGAATGCTAAAAGAAATCAAAACTGTTGACTATTTAAAGGACATCATCAGTTATTGGCAGAAGTACACACTATTTTGTTTCTTCCTTAGAGAAATTAAACTCAGGAGCGCTTCCTGGCTGGAACAAAGACAGTTAACAACACCTGGAACAAATATGACATTTGTTTTTTCCCTTTTAGGTGTAACTGATGAAGAAAAATGACCGACTAAAGGTCATGACAGAAGCACTGATTCGAGTCCACTAATCACAAGCATATAAAAAAAAAGGAAAATAGGCAGTAAAAGAGGGGAAAAAATGGTAGCTGGATGACTGAAAGTCCCTCAGGAATTTGGACTGCCTGGCTCAGCTGCAGCCCTCGCTGTGAATCCTCACTTCCACAAGCACACAAGCTCCTAAACGCTGATTGCATGTACTCTCGTTTCATCCATGCGTGCATATGTATCAAAATAATGGCCTCTGTAACATCTGGAAAAGTCCCCGTGCTACCCTCTAATCTTTCCAAAACAGCTAATAAAGTGACTGAGAGTAGCATCATCAGCAGCATCATGCACGGGGTCGATGAGTGCACATCAACTAATCGTTTCCATGCACAAACAGCACTTGTGTTTTGTATTATGATACTCAGGATTCATTTCTGCCAGCAGTTAGATGGATGAACAAACATCCAACGGTTTGCTTTGTACATATGGGTGCTGTGTGTTGCTCTGGGATTTTCCGTCTGGATGGAGGACCTACAGACTGAATACTGTAAATATGTGGAGGAACAGATGGTTTGGATAAATGGTAGACTTCCCAGTGCTAGGATTGATGGTTTAATGCCTGGTGAAAAAAAAAAAAAAACATGCCACTGAAACAGCTTGCATTTTACCTGAATGTTCTCTGAACATGTTTGTTGTATGTCATGCTGTTATTATTTTAGTCATTGAGTTAGCAGATGACTAATATAGGGGAATGGGAGGAAGTCGGCTGCTTTCAACAACATAAAGTGTGTGCTGGATTTCAATTACAGTTTTATAAACAGCAACACAGGAGCACAACCTTTCACATTTACACACTGTAATGCTTCTTCATTTCTTTGCTTTCAGGAAAAATGTTCTTATCTTACCTAGTTTAGATTTTTTTTCTGATTTTCTGTGCAATCCTTTGAAACCTTAACCTTCTCAGATTACATAACCACATATTAAACAATGTCTAAAAGTGATGCCTTTTGAAAATTGGTACAAATACCACAAAGACCTGACATGAGACTTCAAAGATGCATAAGCCTACAGCAGATCCATCTAATAAAGGCCAGATTTTCATTCAACAGGTTCTTTTTAATCTTTTTAATTGCCTTGTTGATGCTAAAATATTGATTGTTGTCTGTACAACTGTATTTTCTCTGGTGTTTTGCAAAGATTTAACTAAAAAAAAAAAAGGTAGTAGGGATGGTCCTCAATTTTACCAGAAAACAGTAAATAGAATTATCTAGGGTCATTTTTCCTTGTTTTATACTCCTCCTCCACCGACAACACGTGTTCAATTACAGTTAAACACGTAAGGCTAAAAAGTTTGTCTCCTTTCAGCTTCTGTAAACAAAAATGGGGACGCAACACAGTGTCCTTCATTGGGTGCACTGCCACTTATCTATTCATAAACAACTCATTCTAAGCTATTAGAATGCTTTCGT
Source organism: Fundulus heteroclitus (assembly GCF_011125445.2). Taxonomy (NCBI): domain Eukaryota; kingdom Metazoa; phylum Chordata; class Actinopteri; order Cyprinodontiformes; family Fundulidae; genus Fundulus; species Fundulus heteroclitus. Next base: position 11,250,615 of record NC_046371.1, on the reverse strand, counting down.
TTTTGACGTGATTGTTATTAGACTTGGGCAGAATATGCATTTATGAAAGCAATACTTCATTTTTGCTAATAAAAACTCAATTAATTACACACTGTCCCTTTAAATGATCTAGGTTTGTCCATTTGAAAGGAAAATATGCTGTAAAGCAATAATGAATGAGCTAAACCTATGTAATGTAAATACACACTGACATCCCATTGATTATCTAAATTCACAGGGAGAGCAGCTGGAAACCAGCTGGAGTTCAAGCAGTCCAATAACTAATGTGAATATGTTTGCAAGCTGAAATTGGAATAAAAGTTAATAAGATAGAACTGATTTGCTTGTTTAGGCTTCCCATCGAACTTCTGAGTAATATGAGATAATCTGCTGAGTTTGACTTTGTACAATTATGAATGTTTGATACGAACGACAGCTACAGTGGATGAACCGATGAAGAAATGAGTTCATGGCTTTTTTTTTTTTTTATTTACTGATGGAGACATGAACTGACGGCTTGCTAACCAGACTTGGATGGAACCCTTACTGGCTTTCTGATGGATAACCACTTTTACAGCAAAAGCCAAATTCACCCACAATAAGTCCTCACCACATTACTATGAGGGGTCAGCGGGTGTCTCTCTGACCACAAGCCGATTTGGTTACTCTTGGCTGGCTGGGATAGCAGAGGGAACAAATCTACTTCTTTAAGTATAGCCTCAGGAGCCAAATTGGGTCTTGTCTGTCTATATCTGTTTGGTCCCTATGGGAAACGTAATGACATGTTACAGTGATAAATATGTTTGGATCTCTTTTGTAGGGAAAAGGGGTTTAATAAACCTACTGTTAGGCCAAAGGGAAACTGAAACGGCACATAGAGCTGTATAAAGATACAAGATCATTTGAGTGAGTTCCCAGAGTTACTAGGGACATCTTAATGGAAACCACTAATCTGAGCGAAACCTTCCTGGTTGATTGAGTCATTGACCATCTCAGAGGCTGACCGGGTCATTTACAAACTGATCGATGGGCCGGTTGATTGCTGTCTGCTTGCCATTTGGCGGATGTCTTTCTATACAGACCTTTTTTTTTTCTCCTGCCAATGCGAATATAATCGAGGCATGGAGGGGAGATCATTAAAAAGTTATTTCTGTTGTCGGAGTATCTTTTTTCCTATTCATTAGGTCAGGCTGTCTGCCTGACTGCTTGAGCAGTGAAGCGCCTGGGAGAAGAGTTGCTTTGTTGACTGAGGGAACAGTTGACTAAATGCTCAATGAGTGGCTGGATGTTAACTAGAACAAAATTTGTTGTTTTCTTATTACCTCAGCATGTGGCTGAGTCACTGAGTAATTTGATTCACATGACTGTGCAAAGGTTGTATGCAACCTCCGATTTCTTTATTTTTCCCTTCTAAGGAGTCAGACTTTCTTTTAATTCATAAACATAGCCTTAATTAATAGTCCATTAGAGGTTCTGAAGATTTTCAAAAGTCTTTCTTTGGACTTTCAAAAGTCTTATTTCCATGAATTTACTGTGCTGTGTTTCTAACCAACAATGACAGCATGTTGTGCAAGAGAATGCTTCAACAATTAGCAGAAAAAAGCAGTATCAGCCCCAAAAAAATCATGTAGAAGACAACTGGTTAATTTCTTGGGATTAGAAGCTTTATCATGTCTAGGTAAGACCTTGATTACTTGGAAACTTGCTAAGTTATTCCAGTCATTATTTTAACAGATATGGTTTTGTCCAGAAATACTGCTATATTAATTCTACACCAGTAGATGTTATTTTGTTGAAATGAATGACGTAAAAAAAAAAAACAATTAATGCAATTCTAAGCTAAAGATTCTGCTGTAAGAATCGTAGCTTTCGTTAAAGGGTAAGTTTCTATATATTTTTACGCAAGTATCTTTAACTTATACGTTTTTTTAGCATCAGTAACATCAAGATCGATTATTTTGACAACCCTACTACCTATACTACTCTGGATATTTTTTTTAAAATCATGTTTTTGCCTCCTTTTGGGGAAAACTCAGTTGAAGGGATTCCAAAACAAACACACCTTACAATTGGTACGCCAGCAGGTGTTACTGTTGCCAATTTCAACAGCATCTAAATGCAAAAGCAGAACTAAAGCAGCACTAGGCTAACAATTCTCTCAAAACAGTTGTACCTTTGACATTGTCTACATTTTAATCTAGGCTCTTAACCTTTTCACCTTGTGTGTAGAGTTTAATGGAAACCATACACTTGATTTTTCTTGGTAGAAATGTAATTTGCATGTGGACAAGATGCACAGCTGTTACAGAAATCTGATTTTGCAAAGTATTTAAGGTATATCAAAGTCTGGCTATTTAGAAGCAAAATAAGTAGAAATTATGATGACTCAAACCTTTTGCATCAAGGATGCAAGTTATCGATTAAGTTAATCTAAAGTTGAATGATTTTATCAATTGACTAGCGATTCATTTGATGAGCAGACATTTTCTTAAAAACCTGTGTGTTCTCTTGTATCAAGAGAGTTTTCCCATAGCATCAAGGGTGAAAAAGCTCATATATCAACAATTTATTGTGCCAGCTGTTTGAAATACTGAATAAATAAAAACAATGGTTTTCTCACACTGTGATATATAGTTATAAAATATAACAAAACAGGAACATATGTTACTGAATAGAAAAAATAAGATGGATAGAATAAAATGTGAAGCACTTATTAACCTTACGAAAGCCTTCAGCATCAATCCTGTTGATTGGGATCATGTCTTTTTCTATCATGTTACAAAGTTTCCCCCTTTTCTGTCATCACGTCTTCTTTGCCTTTGGAGCATATCAGTTAGTTTTGGTTGAGAAGTTGATGCTGCTCCGCCATGCAGCACGGTTGAATGGTGCTATTTAGCTGACAATTTAAGGTGCTTATCGAGTATTTATATTTAAAAACAGAACCACAAAAAGGGAATTCTGCATCCTTGTAGTTGTAAAATAATCCCACCAGACTTTGTTTGGAACGACCTGCATTTCTGTTCTGGCATGCCTCAGCCATGATGTATATCTTTTACAACTACTGTGGTCTGGCTTTGCTTAAGGATGGGCAGCGGCACCATCCTCTGGATGGCGGCCACACCACAACACTGATAGAAGGTCCATTTAAGCGGATGTTATCAGTACCAATTGGAACGATCTAATAAAGTATTGATCAACAAGTAATTGTAAGTTTATTATCTGTTGGTATGCATATTTTGCACAGTACTATAGGTGCAAAATTAGCTGCTTTAATCAAAGATTGCTGTGTCTCAGGGTTTTTCCTTTTTACAGTTTTTTGCCTGCATCTATCTAAGTCACTGAGGATTCTGTTTGACCTTTCTGTTCAGAACTATCCAACTACTTTGGCTGGCCTCTGTAGAGTGACAAAGCCAACTGAATGACTGGTTTTCTTTGTGGTATGCTGACTTTCTGACCACAGTGAATGATTTTTTGTGAACAAGTCAATCTCCAGCTAAACCCATTCTCCTGTGGCAACTCGTGTGCAAACATTGGCTCCAGTTTTACAACGTTTTTATATTTCATTTAATGAGAGTAACTTGTTGAGGTAAGTGTGTGTTTTGGAGCTGCTAAAGCAGTCTTCTAAACCCAAAATATGTCAGCTTGTACCTCCTCCAGAGATTTGGAGACTCTGATGGGTGATTTTGATGTTCAACTTTTTATTTCACTAGAGTACCGCAGTCACGGATCCCTGATTTCAAGTCTTGACCAAAGAGACAATAACCATCTGATGCTTAGAAAAGAACAAATAAAAATGAAAAGTTGAAAGAATCATGTCTTTCTTAAATCACTTTGGGAGAAAAATGTGTTTGTGCATATTTAAGCTCTTTCCCATGTCACAATCATTCATATGTGTGTGGCCTTCTTTACTGCTGTGCTGTGATTTCGAATGCATCCCAACATGGATGTTGGGATGCATTCGAATCATATTTACATATGATTAAGTTCAAGGATGTGTGGGTGTCTGGACTGTGTACATTTAGAAGCCTACGGTTGAGGATGCAGAGTTTAAGTATGTGTTTATATTTGCATCTCTTCGTGAGTTATCCCATTTGATGTTTTGCTTTCAAACAGTGTTGGAATTTTATCCATGTTCTCTCTTGCTGTGCCACACCGACTCCAGTTTTTTCCAGAAACAGTTTCCCATTTCTTTTTTTTTTTACGACTGCGACTTTAACCAGGGGCAACAGTCCCTTTGCACTTTAGCAGATCAAATCCGTTTGCCTTGTGCACCTTTAGTCCAGCAACATCTGGACCATGATGTCTTCTTCCATTAACCACCTGCCTGCTTCGCTTGACTGGTTTGTGAGTAAAAACAAGCGAGATGGGAGAAAAAGGACACGCTAGAGCACTAGAAAATTAAGAACCTTTTCTCTTTTTCATTCACTGAACTGTTATGTTTGTGCATTGAGCCCCGATTTAATAAACCCAGTCACTATTAATATCCTTTCTCATTTTTATTGGGGTTACACTGTCCGCCTCAAAGGCTTTTTCTCCAGTGCTGCTGAAAGAACCGGTTTATTATTTTTCTGTCACTCCATCTGTCAAGTCTTTCTGGCCATCCAGCTGCATCCTCAGACTGGTTTTTTTAGGTTAAGCTGTTGACTTTAACAGCCACATTAGGGAGCCCAGTGCACCCTGGCTGGCCACTTAAACCCAACTGCCTCCAGGAGAGTAAACACTCTTAACGGCTGCTCTGTCTCCCAGAGGACTTCCAAGGTCTTACAAAAATATCAATTTTGATGGATTGAAGAGGTGGAAGTAGAAGACACAGATAAACAGGCGGAGATTGAAATAAATTCCATATTGGTCAAAACAGTTTGACTACCATCTGCTGTATGTCTTTATACAATTTTTATAAAAAGATTTTTAAGATGTTAAATTATTTTTTTAATATAAGACATTGCAATGGGAAGTCTCGGAGATATTTGGGCCATTTTAAGGTTTAAAGGTCAGAAGGGAGCCTGTGTAGGAAGACAAGCATGGGGCAAATATTCTTGTGCTCTACAGTAAGCGGACTGAGTAAAGCTGGTTTAAGATGAGATGCACCAAGAGATTGGCTGTTGAGCAGAATAGGAAGTTTTGCAGCTTGGTGACATGTCATCATTAGTTTAAACTTTAAAATGACAATTTATCCATCACTGAACATGCCATGTTTAAAAGCGAGCAAAATGCAATGACAAGAACGTCATTAGGTATGGTAGCTGTTACTGGTGGACGAGGAATCAGTTTGCTGTTTTTTTTAGTATCAGGAGGCATTTAAAACATTTAAAAGTCACACAATTTTCTACAAGATGTTGAGATATGTCTGTTTTATTAAGGCTGCAAAAGAGCGAGAGAGAGCAGGACATCAGGTAACAGAAACGACCTGACCTGTGAGGTTATTCTATTTTTATCCGTTTGAGCGTTCATCTTTCAATCAACATGTTGGATTTGGAAATGTTTGCAAGCTTTTTGAAAAATCTGAGTTAGGAGGTGTAAGTGTAAAGATCTACATTCTGTAGATAATACACATAAGCAGGAGTTTTTTTTTTAGCAATGCCAGACATACTAAAGATGGTAAAGACACGGTGAACACTGGAATAATTCTGAGTGTGTTCTGAAATAATGACTGCACTCCTGCATATACTGAGGAATTGCCTCTGCTCCCAATATAAAAAAAAATAATGACCACTCATTGTAAGAAAGCTGGGAAAAACAATTTGATCCCGTGATATATTATTGTTAAATAAAAATCTGAGTTGGATTAAATCTTTATCAATAAGAACTTTACAAATTACACAGATTGAACATGGAAAATGTGCTTAATGAAACAAGATTTGTTTTTACTCCTAGTCAACTGTGTCTTTTGGTCAGTGGACTTGGAGTTTGCAAAGTGCACTTTAAATGTAAAAAAAAAAAAACTCCCAGCAATGGAAAAAAATCACCTAAAACTGTGGTATAGGAGTCCATATTGGCTTCCTGTGTTCATGGACTTGATTTAGGACATTTAGCTGTTTTTACTCCATTCTCATTTTTCAGTGAAGACTGCAGAATTTGCAATAACAGTGTAACTTTAGCACAGCTCAGCATAAAATACGACTCTCCTCGTGTGACAGCAGCTCATTTGAAACTTCTTTATTGTGCAGTAACAAACCCGATAACCCTAAATATAAGCTGTGGCCTACTCTCTGCTTTTCACTAATTCATTGCCTTTTCTTAGCCGCGGGTGTAAATAAATAAAAAAAAAAACAATAATGCACTATTAGCCATAGAGTTCGTTTGAGATCTAAAGAAGGTGCAAAAAATAAAAAATAAAAAAAGCATGCCGGAGTGAATTATTCAGAGACTAAGGGACGGAGACACTGAAGAGGAGAAACTATGTTGATGGTGCAGGAACTAAGGGAATAAGTAAACAAAGGGGTAGATGAAGCGGACGAGTGGAGCGGCACAACAATTTTAGATCTGCTGGGAATGACAACAAGAGCAAAAATAGGAGACGGACAAAAAAACTGAGCTTTTTGTATTTGCAGCTAACAGCAGCGCCCTTCTTCATTTCCCTTCGCCTGTCTGCTGCCTCTCTGCTGTTTACTGTGTGTGTGTGTGTGTGTGGGTTTAATCGAAGCTTTCAGCCCAAGAAATAAAGCAAGTGGGAATATATCTCAGAGGAGCAGACTTTATGCAGGTCCCCCTGCAGAGGCAAAGAAGAAATTGAAACAAAGCATCATGATAACAGCCGGGAAGCAGGTTGGGAGAACGACGCTCTGTTCCCGCCATAATTAATAGAAAGTCTTGCGTTTTTCTGAAAAACTTGTGTAAGCATTTAAAAAATAGCCTTGTGAGCATTTGCTTACAACTTATACCTGACCAATAAAAGACATATTGAGAAGAAAATGGAGGGAAATTGAAATATATTCATCTTTTGGTCCCCATGGAAAGTGGCTTTGAGGCACAGAGCAGATTTAGCTGCACCTGTGGCCTGTTTTTCCAAAAAGAAGGTTGTGTTTTTGTTTTTCTTTTTTTTTTTCTTTTTTAAGCGTGTGCTACAGGGCTGAGCATGTTTTTAGCAGGCGCTGACGTCTGGAGGGCTAATGGTGGTGGTGGGCTGTTTTTGAAGTGCTGGTGGCCTTACTGGAAGTGTGGCAGACAGGGAAGGAATGTGGGGAGTGAATGGGTGGGTGGGTGGGAGTGTGTGTGTGTGTGAGAGAGAGAGATGCACAGTAACAGGGCTAGTGTAGCCTCTCTCTTTATGTTTACATACTGTTTGTTTTGTGTGTGTGTGTGTGTGTGTGTGTGTGTGTGTGTGTGTGTGTGTGTGTGTGTGCATCCGTGCTTTCCCAAAGGGTCATTGCTTCAGCCCCATTAACCCACCTCCCCCTGGTCTTTATTTCCACCCCGTAGGGCTTTCCCACAGTGTCTCTGATCATAAAGTTTGTGTTAAAGTTTTTGGTTCAGGCTCTAGATAGAGATTTATCTTGAGCACATAAAGTCAAGCACAGCACTTAGCATGCTGAAGCCCCCCCCGAGTAAATATGAAACAGCTGTCTGGGTCCTAAAAGTGTCTTAAAACGTTTCTCTGTTGAAACATGAGAGATGGGAGACAAAAGTTAGGATTCAGTTTTTAAAGTTTCCCAAACTGAAAAGGATTTGGCGGCTGGGAAATACAGCAGAGTGCAAACGCTGCAAAAAGGAAATGAAAAGTAAGTAAAGTTTTCTTTATATTAGTGTATTTTACCTGGATTTAAGCAGGTAAATAAGACTGTCAATGGAATAAGATTTCTGCACCTAAAATGGAAACAATTCATCTCCATCTTATTTCAAGTTCAGGATATCTAATTATCTTATTTTATGGCTAAAACTACTCATTCTATTGGCAAACATTCTTTGCCTGCTCAAATCAAGGACAAATACACTTATTTCAAGAATATTTTACTAACTTTTAGTTCCTTTTTTGCAGTGAATGTATCAAAGAAACACTTCTGTCATAAACGATATGTGTGGTAGTATTGAGACCACCTCAAAAAAAGAAGGAGGGGGGATGGACTCTGGTCCAATAAAGCAGACCAAATGTGGCAGATGTGAATAGACTCTAACGCTGTGTTTAGACCGGTGAAAAAGGCGTCCAACGCCTCAACATTGGACGCTCGTCTGACGTATTTGACGCTCTGGACCAAGTGTTGACAGACTCGTCTGACGCGCGTTGGGAGTAGCTGCTCTGCTCTTTTCCTCAAAAGTAGAAAAATATTTGCTGTGGTAAAAGTTTTGATAACCTACCTGAGATCCTAACTTTAACTTTCCATAATCCGCTTCCAGGCAAGGTGCTTTGCTGTCTCTGTAGCTCGACTGATCTTAGATAATAGGATGGGCACAAACGGCGTCGATGAGTTTGTCCTCCATTGTCGGCCTCCCGGCTTTTCCTGGTCCTTCCGTCCCGCCAAAAATCCCCCACTCCGTCACATGGCAAAGCCTGTCTGATTGGTTGACGCTCACGTCCAGATGCAAAAGTTCAGATATTCCAACTCTGGACGCTCAGACACTTGAAGTCTCAAAACATGACGCACCCGACATGAAACGCTCCTAAGGACCTTTGGACGCTCCTAGATGCACATCCACCATAGACTTTGCATGTAAACCAGACGTCCCTGATGCTCAAGTTGCATTCGGTCGGAACATAGCATAAAAGTGTGGAAAATATTTGTATTTCCAGGATTTCTTCCTCCTTTCCATATTCTCTTGTAAACTTCCTTACTTCCTTGTGTGTTTACATTTCCCGTCTTTGAGACATCCCTTGTGTACTACCTTTTTTCTGTCCTTCCTTCTTTCTTTGTTCCTTCCAGCTTTGGTTACTGTAGATAATCTGCCATAAATTCAGGGTGTACTTTAATATTGCTGAGACTGAGAACGCTTGGAAGTTTGTAGAACCATGGATAGAACAACACAAATTACTCAGCACAACTGCAAACCTGTCAAGACATGGCCATCCATCTTGTTCCTTGTGGTGCTCGGATGAAATATTAGATTGATTGAAATTTGTGGTTATAACTTGACAAATAAAAAAAAAATAGTTAAACAAATATGATTACACTGGTGAATGTTGTAAATTATGGTGATGGCACATAGAAAATGTGAATAATATTCACAATTTCCTCCAGGAATTTTTTAAACCATGGTGTTTTTTTTCGGGTGTGGGTGTGACGTCATCATCTAATCTGCATGTTTCTTCATACATTTGTGACCCAGATAGGAGAGCTTTTGACAAGACAAAGGTATTTAAAATCTTGACTAAATGTGTTTGAAACTAAATATTACTTTTATAAAATCATTTAAGAATTTTAATACTGTGAATTCACAGTAAATAAAATGAACTGTAGCAAATGTACAGTTTGAAACATTCTGCAGATTTTTCAATTAATTACTTAAGCTTACTTTATAAGTTATAGAAAAAAATGAAAAAAATGCAAATTAGCAAATAATTCAATTCGTTTTATTATTATTATTATTATTATTATATAATAAGTATGCAGCTAAAAAAGTTCTTGAATCAGAATGTTTCAACCGTTGAGGTTAACTTAAACGGCTCAATGCCTCTGTAGTGAAAACGGTCAATAATAAAGTTTCACATGCATATTGCATTCTGGATTTTATTTTTATTAAAAAGCAGCCCTAATTGGCGGTAGTGCCATATTTTATTCCATATAGCATCGTTTAATGTATCCTTCCTATTTTCCTACCTTCTTTCCTTATATTTCTACCCTTTCTTCCTCGTGTCCTTTATCCTTCTTTGTTTCTTCCTTCCCTCCTTGCTACATTGTTTTCCTTCTATTCTTCCTTCCTTCTTACCTTTTATGTTGTTTTTTCCTCATATCCTTCCTCCTTTTTAATTCATTGTCTTGCCTCTTTTTATTCCTTGTGTCTCTCCTTCTTTCCTTGTTTTTTTTTTTCATGTGCCTATTCTATGCCTGTTCTTATTATTTTGTCCTTTAGGCTCTACTTTAAACCCCTGACCACTGTAGCTCATGGTAAACTCTTGTTTTATATTTAAAGGGCCATAAAGAACAGAGAACTGTGGGAAAAGTCTGGGAAATTTATTAGAGAAATGTGTTGGAAACCTGGGTTTAAGAAGCTCATGCCTTCAATTGGTTTTATCAACAGACAAAAACAGATGTTGCTGAACAGAGCAGCTTTAGTCTGGATTTCAGTAGATTTACATGAATTATTATACATGTTAGGCTTGTTTAAACCTCCTGTTTCGTTCTATAAAACAGAAACTATGATATTTGCTGCATTTACCTTAGTGTCACATGATGAAGGGCTCAGTAAGGGCTACCATAAATCCTCATTAACACCTTGTTTGTTTATGGTAATTAAACTAATCTCTGCTAATAAAAAACCCAAATGAATTACTGATGTTAAAAACGCAATGCCTAGCAACTTGAACATACCAGATTGCGGATTTTGTTGGTAATTGCTTAAGAAATGTCGATTTAGCAAAATAATGGAAAAGAGAAAGTGGAGGGGAGAAAAAATCCCTTGCGTTGGCAAAAAGACAAATTGCCGGCAGTGTTGCTGGAGGCTCTGCAGTAAAGCAGCTCTCAGCACCGAGCTGCTGAAGGTGCAGAGGCAGAAAGCTGGCCTATTAGCTCTCGTCTCTGGATGACACAGAGGAACTGACATGGGGAGAGGTGGGAGTAAGTGCTCTGGCTTTCTGTCTGTTTAAATCACTCCTTCCTATTTCTCTTTTCGGCTCGCCTTTTCTCTCCCTCTTCATCTCCTTTTCTTAATGTCCAAGCCTCTCTCCCCATTTATGCTCACCAGCCTTTTTGGATTGCGTCTTGCATGGTGTTATTTAGCCAAGAGCCGAAGCGGAGGCAGTTCGGGTTCAATGGGAACTCAAGCTTGGGGGACTGAATTGGAGCAGACCTTGTCACAAAAAATGCTGTGACAGTGAAGGTGTCATGCTGCTACAACCAGGTCTTAACCTGACAAATCTGTTTCAGATGAGCTTTGTTCTGCCAAATATATGAGAATAGTGATTTTTAGAGAAGTGCTTGATTTTGTTAGCTTGTTTTTTTTACTTTTTAATCTGGTTTCCATCCTAGAACTAGATTGACAGTATTAGTTTTCCAGTAAATGGAAGAAAAGCAACAGATTATTTTTTTTGTAGAATCACACAGTCATTAAAATCAAGCTGTTTCACTAAGATTTAAAAGGTGACGAATGCAAACAGATTCACCAAAATAAATGCACTTTATTGACCGAGAACATCTGTAAAAGAAGATTTGACAGCTCACAAGTCTAAGGTTGACAAAAGGCATCAGCAATGACCTTAGAGAAGTAACTATTTCGGCCCTTTTATCTTTGAATGGTTCCAAATTGTTTCAAGTACATAACATCCAACATTTTAAACCGTTGCAAATCGTCTTAGCAAATTCACCCCAAGTTCAGATCATGCAATGCCAAGTTGGAAGTTGGAAAGTACCCAAGAGCTCTAAATCAGAGGTTACAGCCACGCATGCCAACGGGGGGGGAGGGCAGACAGGTCAATTGTCTGGGGCCCAGAACAGAGAGGGACCAAAATTTCTCCACCACATTACAAAAGACAGTAAACGTTCTACAGAAAATTACTACTGTAAGTCATGGCTGCTAACTGCTATTCTGCAAGCTGGTGAATTACATGTGGCACATGTAGTTTTTTCCATGGCACTGTGGGTATTTATGGACATGTTCTTTTTTCAATTACTGTAAGTCAAAGCTGTGCATCATAGATGGGTTAAATAGATTTGACGTTGTTACATAAGGCCACCTGTTGGTCTGTAGGCTATGGGCGGCATGGTGACTAGCTCTGTTGCCTCACAGCAAGAAGGTCCTGGGTTCAAGTCCTGGGCTCAGCAGGGGCCTTTCTGTGTGGAGTTTGCATGTTCTCCTCATGTCTGTGTAGGTTTCCTCCGGGCGCTCCGGTTTCCCCTACCACTAAAGACCAGCTGGTCATGTCGGCCATTAGTGGCAGCGAGCTCAGACGCAGCGGCTCAGGCTAACCCTCCGTCTGATATACGAAATTTTATTGTATGTACCTTGTATGTATAATGAGAAATAAAGCATGTTATGTTATCACCTCCTTACTTGGCCTTAAAACCTTCCAACTATTAGAAGAAAGTTACTTGGATATTGATGTGAACGGGGTGTGTACGAACATACGTGTCGTTCTGTTCCCTGGACGCATTCTCAATTAGCGGAGCGTCCACGTAGTGCAGCTCGAAGGGGGCTATTCGTCATGCTAGCAAAAGCGTAAAAGCTAATGTGGTTTGGAAGATTTATAGCTGCACTGATGCACGTTCAAGAGACTGACTTTTCTATGTTGCTCTCAAACATCCGTGTCGTACTGACGTACTCGTTTTTTATGAGCGTAATTGTCTAATTTCAGTATAACTTTGACAACTTTCAGCGTAAAGGTCCATTATGCTGAAATGCGCTGGCGAGAATCTTGAACAACAAACCAGATAACATTTATGCACAGGTGCATTACAAATTAATTATAAGAGCTTTGAAAAAATATTAAACAAAAGTAATTCATCTACAGTGATGTGACGGAAGCGTTTATTCCAATAATATATTTGTATTAGTTTGTTTCATTTAATTATTTAATATTGCACATACTTGCATCTGTATTGTTCCTCTTTTGTCTTGAGTTTTTACTGGGACCCTTGCAACTAAATTTCACTCAAATGCACATTTTCAATGTGCAGTTGAATGACAACAAAGTCTGAGTCATTATTTTTGATTGTGTGTAGAGAACTGCAGCCTTGTTAGCTGTAAGCATAAATCATCAAAACAAACTAAAATAAGTGCTTGAAACACATCACTGTGTAATGAAGCCGTTTATGAAAATCGAGTTTTTCTCTGATCAACTTTTTTTTTAGATGCTCTTGTTTTCATCTTTCTTTTTGTATTCTCTTTTGTTTTGGAGTATTGTTCTAAGAAGCATTTAGTAAAATATTGTTGGGAGAGGAAAAAAAAGAGTCAAACCAGGACAAACTCAGAAGTTCCATCTATCATAATTTAGCCTCACACTGATGCACGCTGCCTTCACATTGGAGTGGATTGTAATTTGTACCAATAACTGCAAATGTCAGAGTCAAACGGTGATATAGTAGAAAGGTGCATAAGTAGCTAGAGAAGCCTTTATCAGGGTCAAAAATTAAGGGATTGTTACATAATATGCTGCCATTTCACCTACCTCTGTGGAATAACAGACTAGGCCTATCTGGCCACCCAGACATCACATTTAATACTAGATGATTAGAACATATCTTTCCAAAATCACAGCAATTTGCATCATTGTGAAACAGCTGTTCTGCTTTTCAGCGAACTGCCTGCATGGTTTTAGAAACGAGCTGCAGAGATCTGCCTCCATTCAGCCCCAAGAGCATTAATGAGATTGCCCCACTGATATTTGCCGATAAGTGCCCGGTTCACAGTAAGCGTTTCAATTCATGCTTCAAAGTTTCTGTGAGATTGAGGTCAGGGCTCTTTGCAAGGCGGACCAAACTGGGGAAAACCGTGTATTTATGGCCCTTGCTTTGTGCACTGGGGACATTGTCATGCCGAAACAGGAAAGGACCTTCCCTGAACTGTCCACACAATTGCAACCAAACTATTGTCTGGAATATCACTGTGGACTGCAGAACAATGTTGTAAAACAAAACAATATCAGATTACAAATGGATGAAACAAGATAGCTGTGCATGCTAAAAAAAGACACAGCCTTTTTTTTTAAATTGCTTTCTGATACTAAAGCTAACTTTTTTTCAAGAAAGAGAATTTGTAAGGACTTTTTTCAAATTCAGACATTTTATATGCGTGAAGATTGCTATGCCTTTAAATAATTTCGGAAAGCCTACATGTTGTTATGGCTGTTTAAGCTTCTGTTGGGTTAATTCACAACATCTAACTTAAATGGAGGTACACCAATAGATTTATTTTAAAGCAACCCCTCAAATACAAGGTCTACTTTGGTGATGTCATGAAAATTTTTAACTAGATTAGGGAAGATATGAGGAAGTGAATTGCTGAGCTCCACAAGTCTGGTTAATCCAGACTAATGGGTAAAGTTTCCAGATCACAGAAACCAGGATTCAAAAGCTGCTCAGCGAGGAACAATCGATTGCTCATTGAGCAATATAACAACCCAGATTGCAGTTTGCAAATGCACCCAACACAAAATAACTTTCATTTTCGAAGACACGTCCTACGTTCTGAAAGCAAAATAATTTTAACGTTTGACCATAATGGACAGAGTTACATTTGGAGGAAAAGTCTGACATTATCCCAACAGTGGAGCTCAGGGGTGGCATCATCCGTGTTGCGTTTTGCTGCAGGATTGATATGTGAGCTTAGCAAAACCAATGACCCTCCCCCAGAGCAAAGAACTATATGAGGAAATGTTGAAGTAGTATCTGAAAAACATCAGCAAGGACAAAGAACAATTAACCTGACAGTCATATTTCTGGACTGCGGGAGGAGGCCGGAGTACCTGGAGAGAACCCACGGATGCACAGGGAGAACATGCAAACTCCATTCAGAAAGACCCCAGGCCAAGATTCGAACCCAGGACCTTCTTGCTGCGATACAACAGTGCTACCAACTGTGCAGCCGTTAATATGCCACACAGACTAAATAAATCCTATTCCTTTTTCACAGTCGTGGCTCATTCTTGTGCACGTTTGTGTTTCCTCAAGCCTTTCACACTCATCCTTTGCTTGTCTCACCTTTTCTGAGACAAGCTGATTGATTACCTTTTCCAACAAACTGCGTTTCTACACCTTTGAGTACTTCACTGCGTCTATTTGTGGGTGCACGGAGTAGCGTGTCAAGCTGAGAGGTTATTTATCTTCTGATTAGCAGCTCCGCTGTGCGTTAAAATTCAGAGTGCATAACTCTCTTTCTCTCTCTGCTCCACTTGCTAGGAGTGTTGACAATGATCCGGTTCAGGACAGTTTATAGCAGCTAATTGGTTGTATTCCACTTCTTGGTCTACAAACACATACACCAACAATGTTGCTTTTTTTGCTTGACAAGTGGCAGTCCACCCCCCCCCCCCCCCCCTCCTATGCACAAACTAGTTTTTGTTAATATTCATGACCTGTATGTGTTCCACACTAGCTTGTCTGCTCCCACCTCTCTCACTGCCTGGTTATACAAGCGGTGTTAACGGACTGACAGTTCTTTATTCTGTGTTTATACACCTTTTTTTTTCTTCCTTGATTTTTCTGCACATTGGGTTTTGAATGTCAAAAACATCAGTCCTTGAAATATGGTTCTGATAAAAGCTTTAAAAGTTTTAGATACAATTAACTTTGATTAAACCATAATTTGAAAGACATTAATTGACTGCTTTTGTAGCCTGCAGCGCAAGTCGGGGAAAAAATAGACACATAAGACTGATGCCATCTTTTCATCAAAAGCTCTAACAGGCAACATTCATATGGAATTTAATCTACTTGAAACCTCTGAGAACTCATTGTTGAACTTTTCTCTCCTGTTGACAGACATTTAAATAGCTCGTGCTCTGTTATTTGAAGGTATGAGCAGAGCATGAGAAAATATTAGAAATTGGGGTAAGATGGTAACGCATCTTACCTACAAAACCACTGGAATGCCTTGGGGGACAGTGCTGATACGTGTTATTACTGGCTTAAAAAAATGTTTTTGAAAAAGGCTGTAGTTATTTTATGATGCTAATGCATGAAATCAGTAAAAAGCAAAAAAAAAAAAATATATGTTTTTGTTTTTCAGCGTCCTTATGTTTATAAATCTGGTTTGTCTAAATGTGTGGACTTTAATATCCATCAAGCCTTAACTGGTGTTCCACTTCCTGGATATCATTATTATCAGCTATTAATTGCATTGCTTTGGTGTGGACTGCTTTTAAGTTTCTGTAGCTCCACTTAACAAATGGCACCAAAATCACAGTTCCATGTCCTCCTCTGAATGACTATTCTTATGGGTTCATTGCTGCCTGTACTGTGGTTGCTCGGTATGATTTGTACTTGTCCCATCCCCTGACTCATTTGAAGTGTATTTCCCTGCAAATAGAACAGTTTCTCTTAATTACCTGTAATGGTTTATTTTGTTTTAGTGGAAGGCTGGAATCTGCAGGATGGTAAAGTCTTTAACTTAGGGTCTTAAGGGTAATTCCTACTCTCAAGACATGCTTAAGGGTCTTTGGCCAAGAGGCTGAGATCCAAAATTTACTCTGATATCCCTCTTAGATCTGTCAACTTTTAAGCTATTTTGTATAAACGGTTTTACTAAATATCAATATGTTGGATTGAGCATAAGGACACATGTTGGTGACAATGATTAATGTTCATAACTATTAGCAACAACATAGATATAATGGACACTGTTAGCCAAAGCAAAGAAGTCAAGTACAAGATCACAGTTCTTCCATAAGCACACAACAATGAACCCCCTCCCAATCCTTGGTTTAAAATCCAATATTAAACAGGTTTCCAGAGTTTCCTCTTTTCACCTCAGTAATATCGCCAAAATTAGAAACATTCTGTCCAGGGGTGATGCTGAAAAACTGATCCATGCATTTGTTACTTCAAGGCTGGACTATTGTAATTCTTTACTATCAGGAAGTCCACAAAATGCAGTTCAAAGTCTTCAGCTGATCCAAAATGCTGCAGCAAGAGTTCTGATGAAAATCAACATTGACAATTTTAGCTTCCCTTCATTGGCTTCCTGTTAAATCAAGAATATAATTTAAAATTCTTCTTCTAACGTATAAACCCTTAATAATCAAGCTCCATCATACATCAGAGCTCTGATTACCCCGTATGTTCCTAACAGACCACTTCGCTCTCAGACTGCAGGTCTGCTGGTGGTTCCTAGAGTCTCTAAAAGTAGAATGGGAGGCAGATCCTTTAGCTATCAGGCTCCTCTCCTGTGGGACCAACTCCCAGTTTTGGTCTGTGAGGCAGACACCCTGTCTATTTTTAAGACTAATCTTAAAACTTTCTTTTGTGACAAAGTTCATAGTCAGAGTGGCTCATGTTACTCTGAGCTACCTCTATAGTTATGCTGCTATAGGCTTAGGCTACTGGAAGACATCAGGGCCTATTTTTCTCACTCTGCTGATTTCTCCTACTGTTCTCCAATTTGCATTGCTTGTTAACATTTCATCTTTTACCTTTTTGTTCTTTGTCATTTTTTTCTTCATAGTAGGTACACCTGGTCTGGTGTTCTGTTAGCTGTGACATCATCCAGGGGAGACAGAACATCTGCTATTACCATCTAATGTAGAAAAGATTCCTGGGTCAATGTGTCCTGCTGTGCTTTCTGTGTCTCTGCTCTGTCTTCTGTAACTCCCAGTTGGTCGAGGCAGGTTAATACTGAGCCTGGTTCTGGTGGAGGTTTTTCTCCCTGTTAAAGGGGAGTTTTCCTCTCCACTGTCGCTTCATGCATGCTCAGTATGAGGGATTGCTGCAAAGCCATGGACAATGCAGATGACTCTCCCTGTGGCTCTATGCTTCTTCAGGAGGAGAGAATGCTGCTTGTCGGGACTTTGATGCAATCTGATGGGTTTCTTTAGACAGGAAACTTTTTGACCAATCTGCATGATTCGATTGAATTTAACTTTGTAAAGTGCCTTGAGTTGACATGTGTTGTGAACTGCAGCTATATAAATAAAATTGAATTGAATTTTAAGATATTGTAGAGAAGTCTTACTGCTTGTATGTACTCTACAAACACAAACTTACAGTGCACACACTCTACAGCTGTATTTTTGTCTTCTAAGAAAAAGTGAGTCATCTTTATTTCACAAGTGAAAAGGATAAAAGCAAACTTACGAACATCCAGATCATGTACAGCCGGGTTCATGACACCATCTTCAATAAGGTAGCATGTTAGTGGTGAAATTACAGCCTTTACTCTCTGTAACCTCAGTCATTTTAGCTTTATCGTCATGCTTTTACTTTGTTCTCAGTGCTTTATATCTTTTTTTTCTCTCTCTCTCACTCTGCATTACATATCTCTTTTTCTCCCACTTGTTGGTCTTTTATCTTTTTAAGGCAGTTTTTTAGAATTACTCCCACACAATAACTCCTCTTTCTTCCAAAAGCACAGGAGCAAAACACATGCACTAACACAATGTTTGCCATTTGCATTATACACGTAATCAGAACCTGAGAACCTCACAAATACAATAGTTTTTTTCCCCCGTTATACATACACACCACTCTGCAAATACATTTAGCTTTTTAGAGAAACTTGCATAAGAGCTGACACCATCTCATATTCATAAACAGCAATGTCATAAACAGCCATTCAGGAGAACTGAGAGCAGGCGCAGCTGTCAGACTGAACGCATGTTTTTCCACTGGACCTTTTACTTTCTCTGCAGTCTATTTTTCTCCAGTGATTTATCTGACGCGAGTGATGTGACACATTTTTAAAACCCTAGGCTGCAGTTTCCGAGTGAACTAAATAGCAACTGGAGCTGCCAAAATGTGACTCAGTAATTGTCTTGGTTTTTTTTTTTATCATCCTCTCATTGATTTTAGAGCTTTACTATAATGTTTGATGGCAAGTTACTGTTAGGCATATGGGTTTTTAAAATGCTGTCTTCAGTAGTGACGGGTCTATACTTAAAATAAACATAGTTTTACTGCACAATGGCTATTTAAAGTCTAATTTTCAGCTCAAAATATCTAAAAAGGTTTCAAAAAGCTGTCCAAATGTCAGTAGTTTGTGGTTAAGACAGGCAAAAGCCTGATACTTTAAAGGAATATCACTTTGTAATTCTGTTGCGATTGCGAAATATGAAGGATCTACAATTCAAATTGGAAGTTAACACTTACCCATTCATCAACAGCTTGAAAGTCTTAAAATTTTTTGCCTTTTTATGATGAATTTTAAATGTCCCTTGTTCAGGTTGAACAAATTTCAGGGATTTAAAAAAAACAAACAAGAATTTGAAATAGAGATTATACATGTATGCTCAAATATATACATACACCACCACTAATATTAGGATAAATGTTTCTTTAATCAAATATAACTACATGTTACAACATTAATCTGGAACACAAATCCATTCAAATTAGAATTTTAGCTGGTTGCTAGCTAGCTGAATAAAGGCGTTTCTGTCAACAGAGCTCTCCCTATCTATATCTGTTCCATTTGTTGTATCTCTGTGTTTGCAGACTGTTGCTGTCAGCTTGTGTTTACTTTGTGTTTCTGTGCCTGGTTGTTTGTGTGTGTGTATGTGTGTGTGTGTGTGTGTGTTCATCTGTCAGTGTGTCTGTGTGTGCGTCAAAAAGCTACGCCCTGTTCCCTGCACACACACTTGCACACAGCCAGAGTGTCTTGTGGATTCTTGAGTGTTGTATAACCATTTATATAAAGAGGTATTAGTGTTTCCTCCTAAACTGAACACGGGGAACTCTGTGGTGCACTTGAGTGGCATTCTTCCTTTGCCTCGAGGGCAGGATGACAGCAGGAATCGTGTTAAGCTTTTGGTTCCCAAAATGTACCATCCTCCAAGATGTCCACATCAATCTTTTCACAACAAACTGCAATTTGTTTGGTATTTTACCCCCACTGTGATTATTGTTTTTTTTTTTTTTTTTTTTTTTTGCCGTGCAGTTTAAAGTAGAGGCTCTTCACATTCTCCAATTGTAAAAATTGTATTTCATCAGTGAAGGTGGCTGGAGATAGTTCTGCAAACCATGTAAAGTAACATTCTGGCCAAATGTGACATCTTTTTTTGTTTCAAAGACAAAGCTTAAAAATGAAAACTTCCACTGTATAAATGAAGCTCTGTTTGCTTTTTTCTTGAAAGATGAAAAAGAGGATCTGCTTCTAAGACAAGTCCAATAACTCTTGTATGTATAATATAATTTTAAGATCTTGTGCAGAGCTTCTGACTAATGTTTCTTTTTAATCAGTGAGCAATCTGATAGCTACTGTTTTATCTTCAAGATTATTTTCAGATAACTGCATTTAAAGGCTAAATCACTTTCTATTTGTACTATTTAAAGTGCCCTACCTAATCAGACACACACAATATCATGTTTAAAAGTAGATTTCCATCATGTTTTTCTGCTTTGTACTTGGATGCTCACTGCATAAAAAAAACTGATGTGAAGCACTGGCCTGCAAAAGCTTTCAGGCTGTTCTGTTTGTCAGAGGTTTGTGGTGGTTTAAGAGCTCAAAACTGTGGCATAGGTGTTGGTGTTGTTTTGTTGAAGCTGTGCTATTTCCTTAGATGGAATTATTTAGTCACCGAGGTTTAACGTGCAAGCATAAACATATCGTTTTCATGTCAATATAATCTGTTGTAGGTTAGAAAGGCTAATATATAGCATACAGGAACGCCCATTACGTGGTGTAATATTTTAACCAAAGTCCCTGGTGAATCTGGAAGCCAGAGATAGATTCAACATTAGGAAATGGGATTCAGCCTCTGAACATAAATTAAGAATTTCCAAATTTAAGATGCTGAGATGTGCAGCTGTCTGCCAATGTTTTGGAGGAAAGCAGATTGGTGTTACTCTGATATAAAGGCAAAAACTTTAGAAGTATTTTGGGTTGTTTGCCACAATTGGTTCCTACCTACATAGAAATTATCACATAGCGGTCCAATTATCCTTATTTTGTGCAAAAACCTGAACACGCTCAGTTTGTCAAACCAGCTTCCATCTGGACCTGTGCAGCCCAGTCTAAGAACCACATTGATATTCTGAATTAGCACTTGTCCTTCAATCATTTGCAAATTTATGTTTGGACAAAACGGCTTAATCCATATCCTACTTTATCCAAAAATAATAATACTTGGGCTCAGAGTTTGATGTCAGATACATTGTGTTCATTGCAGGCCAGGAGATTTATTTACTTCGGTTTTTTTTAATTATTACAAACGCTAGTATTACAGAGGCGAGCCTGTTTAGGTTTATTTGTTCTTTTTCTGTTAGATAATAATACTAATAGTAGTAGTGAAGAATAGTAGTGAAGAGTTGGTAATAATAAAAAAAAACATACAAAGAATACATTGATATTTATAAATGGGAAATTAAATAATAGTAAGAATAAAGGAACTGCATATTTACATAATTACTAAATATTGGTAATTACAGTGCCAATATTACTGTTTGCAGTAGTAAGTGTTAAAATTTAAAAATAGGTATGAAAACATAAGCAAAAAACTGGATAAGCAGTTAATAAAAAAATTATAATTTCTATTGATAACAATGATAATGTATCATCCTCTGTCTCCTGGCTTTTGGATCGGCATAACCCAAAAATAAACTTTGTTTTTGAGAAATCAACAGATAAATGTAGATTTATAAATGTATGACATCATCATACCATAAACTATTTTGTCACTCAGGAAACACAAATCTGCAGAGTAATTTTTAAATTAAACAGCCACTATATGTTTTTTCTGTGAATTATCCCCTTTTAAATCAAGTGGATGCACTTTAATGAAACCTATATTTAATGTAAATAGATTTTTTTTCTTTTCTTTTTATTATTATTTCCAGTTATGCAAAGATTATTTCACCAGTCACACCATAGTGCGTCTCCTTCATTTTGCGATATCTGCTGAATGGAAGTGATCATTCTAACTGCTGCTAAATAGTAAAATTAGAAGTGGTTTACCTATGAAAAGCTTAAATAGACTTGAAATCGCCATGTTGCACAGGTGTAAAGAGAATTTAGAGGATAAAACCGATCGTTTTTCTCTCTGGTTTCTCTTGTTTGCATTTCCTCTTCCCTTTTCCTGCCCTGTAGCCGTCTACCGCTCACTGTGCCTCTTTGGCTCCCAAGTAACTAAGTGGAAAATATGAATGAAAACATTCCTCCCAAATTGTTTGCCCAAACTCTGCTCCAGGCACAAACACACAACCAATCCCCAACTTCTTTTTTTTTTTTTTTTTTTTCCCCCTGCCATCTCCCTGCATCTCTTACCCTCTTGTTATTACGAGCTTTGCCTCTTTTGTGTAACACCACCAACACATTTGAGGACAGCAAGGTGGAGGCTGGGATTTTCTTTTTTCTTTTTTTTTCCCCCCCCCCTCCTCTGTTTGTGTTGGAGCTCTGGGAGTTTAGCAAGAGGGGAGGGAAGACAAACAGGGCGAAGCACCAAATGTGATGTGCTTTTCTGTGCCAGTGTGTGCTTGTGCTGGTATCTATTACTGCTTGCCGTCACATGTTTGATTATGCCTGACGCTGGATGGCACCATATGTGGCTTTTGAGTCTCTGTTCAGGTGCTCTCCTGTTTCTGTTTGCCTCTGTGTGCAGAAGCCTGCAGTGGTTTAGAGCAGAGGTGTTAATAAATCTGAATCATATCCATGACAACAGGTAGACAGACCCTCCGAGCAAAATGGCAACTCACTGTAAAGTGCATTAATGCTCGCTTTCCTCGGATGAAGCAAACAGTCCCCCTCGGCGCCTATGAGCTGGCAGGGCAATTAAAAAGTCAGCCTGTAGTGCTACCGAAGATGATGAATTTATAATCAGGAATGAATCTATGAGCGTTAGGGAAAATGAAAATAAAAATGTCTGGTATTAAATATAAAAAAAAAACATCTACTGAAATTCTTGCATCATTACGCTCTGATTTTTGTGTTACTATTTCTTCTGGCTTTAATTGTTTTGAAACAGTTATGTTCGGAAGAGTACACGCCATCATCATTAGTTTGAATGTGATGTTACCTTTGGGTTTTAAATGATTTATTTAAAATGTTTTTTTTGTTGTTTTTTTTCCCAGGGTAGGCTGAAAATACAATTTAGATTATTTTCAAAAACAAGAATTGGGTTAAACAGCTTTGAAATTAGCCAGGGTTTTCACTAAGAAGCTTAAGGGTCATTGTCTTGTTGCCACGTCAATTTAGATCACCGTTTCAATTTGGTTGTTTTTGAAGTTAAGTTGAATAATGTGCAGGCAGTCTTCAGTCTTCATTACTCCATCCCCCCTTGTGGAAGGGACCAGTACAGCCTGCGGGGAAACCAACCGTCAGCATGATTGTACCACCACCATGCTCTAGTAAACTAAATAGCTCAGCCTCCATCTCATCTGACCATGACGCTTTTTTTTGCTAATTACTTTCCCCCAAACTTGTATCCTTACAGTCAGCTGTAAATTTCAGACATGCTTGAAGGTGTCAAATTCGGAGTAGGCTCTTCTTTCTTCCCTCGCAGTGCATGTTGATCTTTGTAGGCGGTGACACTGGTTTATAATGAGGTGCTTATGCTTTGGTGGCTTGTCTTGATTCTCTTAGCATTCTAACCAGTTTCTTATCATCTGACAATGATGGTTGGGTGCAAATTGGTTAAAAGTTGGAACCGGCTGGTTGTAACAGGACAGTGATCATAGACACAGATCAAAGCTGGCTTAATCTGGAAAGGCACAAGGGGTCAAGGTGAGGCTTTCATAGCGCTATACCAACTATCAAGCATGGTGCTAGTTTTGTTATCTACAAATAAGATCCTTTTTGACAGATAGTTTGGGTCGTGAAATGACTCTGTCTGTCATGCATGACATTGAAAGGTTTCTTTACATTGGGAACACACACATAAATGTTTTTTCTAAAATGAATCGCCTTGGATAAAGGCCCAAAACCAGGTTTGCATAAGTCTAGAATTAAATGGGAGTCAGACCTCAACGTTCAATTCAATTCAGTTCAATTTTATTTATATAGCGCCAAATCATGAAACATGTCATCTCAAGGCACTTTACAAAATCAAATTCAATCATATTATACAGATTGGGTCAGATTATACAGATTGGTCCAAAATGTCCTATATAAGGAAACCAGTTGATTGCATCAAAGTCCCGACAAGCAGCATTCACTCCTGGAGAAGCGTAGAGCCACAGGGAGAGTTGTCTGCATTGTACATGGCTTTGCTGCAATCCCTCATACTGAGCAAGCATGAAGCGACAGGGGGAAGAAAAACTCCCCATTAACGGGAAGGAAAACCTCCGGCACGTTAAAATTGATGAACAAATTTGGACAGAATTATGTAAAAACAGCTTAAGTATCATTCAGAAAAGCCAAGTATTATCAATTCCCGATTGATTAGATAGATTGACAATAATTGACTTTAATAGATTGATTGACTATAATTTTCTACATCAATTATACCTTACCCCAGAAAAATTACATTCATTCAAATCAATCTAAAATCAGAAATGTGCTTCAGATGTAACACTGAGAGTGGTTACTTATTACATTGTACCTGGCTGTGTGTGAAAGTTAGGCCTTTCTGGCGTGATCTCTGCCCCATTTTAACCAGGATTACTGGAATTGATGTTCCAGTGGACCCTGAACTTTGTTTATTGGGGAACTTAAAAGGTATATGCCATTTTCTAAACAACGCACAACTCAAATTCATTAAAGTTGCTCTATGTGTAGTTAAGAAGTGCATTGCAGCATCATGGAAATCTGACTTCCCTCTTCCCATTGGCAGGTGATCTGTTGAGATGAACAGTTGCATCCCTCTGGAAAAACAATTGCCTCAGAAAATCATATAAAACCTTTCTGAAAATTTGGCAGCCATATTTGGACCATACTGGTACATCTCTCACACAAAGTAGTTAATGTAACTATTTATGTTGACCTTGTACATGGACTTTTTTTTCGTAATAAGGAGTGTTTTGGCCAATGAAACTCTGAAACTTGTCTTTTATCCAAAAAAAAAAAAAAACCTGTAAGGAGTGTTTTGGCCAATGAAACTCTGAAACTTGTCTTTTATCAAAAAAAAAAAAAACCTGTGGTCGTAATTTGTATCCTTGACTCATATAAAATAAGTCATATAAATTAATTACATTTATGCTGATGATCACTGAATGTAAACGTTTAACCGTGTTTTCTACAGTTTTTGGAATCAGACATGTTACGCCAACTCTGCATCCAATGATTATTGGTATTAAATGACAAATCAGCTGCGAGTTACTCGTTATCCCTTCAACCATGATGAATTATTGCCCATAGTTAACCTGTCAAGCCAACAACATTACTGTCTTGATTTATTGTCAGCTGCTGCAAGTAATACGCCGTCTGCACTTTGTCTTTAAATGCAAGCAGCAGCCGTAACAGATCCAAATCTGAGGTGCTTTCAGACCGTAATTAGGGATACGACTTGTTAAGAATCATTAGAGAAGCCGGGGGATGCACACATCAAAGCTCCTTAAACACCTTTAAAAACCGTACCCCAGCAATTAGCAGCCCTGGGCTCCTCTTTAAATCAAAAATATTTCTCAATTAGAGATAGCAAAGTACTTTCAACTAACTGTGCCTCTTCGGTTTATGTAGAAGAGTCCTATGATAAAAGATAATTGAAGAGCTGAGGAACATGACTGAATTGCACATAGGATTGTTTAAAAAGCATCAAAAAAAAAAAAAAAAAAAGAAACGTCCCAGATTTATAAAGCAAAAGACCTTTAGTAAATTTCAGAAGACTCTGGTTTTAGGCTTATTATAAGCTGTAAAAACCAAAACTTTCATCTACATGTTTTCATATGTATATATGTGTTTTCATATGTATATATATATATATATATAAGTGTTTTCATACTCTAAATGCATTATTTTTTTTTTTTACTTTGAAACAAGTAGGCATGTCTAACTTACTAATTCCGCCCAGAGGTATAATTGAGATGGACAGCTGTATTTAAAGCAGCAACATATAAAGGTAGTGACGTGCAGAGAAAGACGGATAACTTGTTACTAGGCTGTTCTTTACATGAATGAGGCCTACATCAAGTGGTAATTATCTGCATTGTTGTTTTTCAAAGTGTTCTTTTCATTTTAGGTGCTCAGCACTCATCATGTTGGTGTTTCTGTGCTGTAGTTTGCAGAGATCAGCTGTCTGTCAGTCAGTCTGAGCAGCTTCTTGGTGTTTCTGCTGAAATAAGCTCCTCTTTGTTCTTTGTGTGCAAGCTGAATTAAAAAAACACACTTTCTGCTTATAAATGAGCTTTCCCTTCATTCACCCTTCCTTGTGTTTGTTCATCTAACGATGCATCCATCCATTCATCCATCCATTCATCCATCCACCATCCATCTGCATTCACTCATCCATCCGTTTATCCGTTCATTTAGTCACTCAGTAATCCACACGTCTTTGTCTGCCTGTCCGTCCATCCATGCTCTCATCCATCCATCCATCCATCAAACCAACCATGCTCTCATCCATCCATCCATCCATCAAACCAACCAACCAACCAACCATCCATCCATCCATCTGCATTCACTCATCCATCCGTTTATCCGTTCATTTAGTCACTCAGTAATCCACACGTCGTTGTCTGTCCTTCCATCCATCCATCCATCCATCCATACATCCATCAAACCAACCATGCTCTCATCCATCCATACATCCATCCATCCATCCATCCATCCATCCATCCATCCATCAAACCAACCAACCATCCATCCATCCATCTGCATTCACTCATCCATCCGTTTATCCGTTCATTTAGTCACTCAGTAATCCAATCGTCGTTGTCTGTCCATCCATCCATCCATACATCCATCAAACCAACCATGCTCTCATCCATCCATCCATCCATCCATCCATCCATCCATCCATCCATCCATCAAACCAACCAACCATCCATCCATCCATCTGCATTCACTCATCCATCCGTTTATCCGTTCATTTAGTCACTCAGTAATCCACACGTCGTTGTCTGTCCTTCCATCCATCCATCCATCCATCCATACATCCATCAAACCAACCATGCTCTCATCCATCCATCCATCCATCCATCCATCCATCCATGCATCAAACCAACCAACCATCCATCCATCCCTCCATCCATCCAACCAACCAAACATGCCCTCATCCATCCATCCATCCATCCATCTGTGCTCTCATCATCCATCCATCCATCCATCCATCCATCCATCCATCCATCCATCCATCCATCCATCTTTTTCCTTATTCCATATTTAAAGCTGTATAAACATGTGAAATACATTACATTTATATTTCTGCTTTATTAATAGGTTAAAAAGTTGTGTGCAGCTGTTTGTGTCATGTGACTATGATTCCATGCACTAGAGAGTAGATTTATCCTAAATTCAATAAAACCCTTATATTTTTTTAGAGATGTTTTGCTGATGTAAGAAGTCAGATTGTGAATCTTGTTATGTAACAATGAAGACTGATTTGCCTGATTTCTGTTTATGTCCCTATGCGAGGTACACACTCACTGATTGCTATGAAAGAAGGCGAGAGGCGACTCGTCTTTTAAAGGTCACAGTGTAAATGATGATGTTTGTGCACCGGGGAGCGCTGATTGATTTCACTGAGATGAAGGTGACTCACTTCTCCCAAGGATAGCCAGGTTGTATGTGCGGGTTGGAGGTACAGTTGTGTTGTATTGTGGGAATTATTTTTTTCCCCCATGTGAATATGGCGTGGCTTGCCGGGAGGAGCTGTTTATGTCTTCAAACCTTCAGTCTAATTTCTCCTATTGGGTTATCACTGTGTTTTACGTGATTGTGACAGCTCCGAGGACACATAAATGACGTGTGGTTGAAGGAAAAAGCAAACAAGCGGCCAGTTTTCGAATCCAGGACGTTGGAAGAAAACTTTTCTTTTTCTCTGCAGGGTCTGACAGAAAGCATTTCCCTGTCATGTTTAGAGCCTTATAATCATTTCCACATTCACTCAGGCGTCCCGTCTCTAAGATCCCAACTGTTTGTGACTGCAGTGAACCCGAAAATCCATGTATGTCGTTAGCTCCTTTAACAATGTTTTTGTGGAAACGGAGAAAAACAAAGAAATGGTCTGCTTGTAATAAACCCATGAAGATAATCGCCCAGCTGTAAATCTCCTCTGAGATCGACTGAAATTTTCTTTTAGCTCATTTTGTTGGTTAGTATTTTTTCCCCCTCTCGCTTAACCCTTTAACTGTGTTTGCGGCATCGGTGTGCAAAATAAACGTTCTGCTAAGAGTGTTTCCTGGTAAACCTTTTCCTTCCTTATATTTCATACTCAAATTACCTTAACAATAAAATAATTTAAGAAGCTGCTCACTAATTGTGCATGTGGATCCAAAGGAGAAAAAAGAAGGCAAAAAGATAACAGATCCTGGAGTTAAAATCAGACATCCCTCTCCTCCTTGTCTCACTCTGGGGGCCCCAAAGTGATCCCAGGCAAGAGTAGACATAAACTTCCTCTTCTTCTGTCTTGGGGTCTCCTCCTTGTGGGATATGTCTTAAAAATCTACCCATGGAGGTGTCCAAGAGGCGCCTGAGTCGTCTCAGGGGACTCCCGTTGAAGCAAAGGAGTAGCGGCTCTACTCTGAGCTCAGGAAGCTTGTTTCATCCTCTTGTATCAGAGATCTTGTTCTTTTTGCTAAAGTTCAATTTCTGAGCTTTAAAATCAGTTGATTTTATTCAGTCCTAGGAGCAATTCACAAATCTGTCTACCAAACCGTGGTGATCTGGATCCTTACGTGAAGCCAAAGGTTAGAAATATTGATTTAAATCTGAATTCAGGTTTCAAGTTCAACAAGCGAGTCAGCTGTGTTTTCCAGAAAAGTTTCTTTGTTACACCAGGCTGACAAACTAAAAACAGTCGTCTCAAAATGTGACCTGGAGATAATAATCTATGTTTTTTTTAAATACAGCTCGAACAGATTATTGCAATTCACTTATATACTGGGATCAGCCTCTGTTTCATGGCTCCAAAATGGAACAAGTTGCCATTAGATATTAGACGCGGCGTGTTCTCTTTCTTTTTCTAAGTCTCTCGTAAGAAAACAACTTATATTTGGTTACTTTTGACACAGTGTCACTTTCTTTGTTGTTTTTTTTTTGTATTTTGCTACAGTCTTTGCTGCACTTTGTATTCTGATATTATTACTTTTTTTAACTTATTATTATATATTTATTTCTTGGTTTGATCTGTTTAACTGTGGTACTTTGGGTAAGAAAACGATTTTAAAATTTGCTTTATAATAAAGTGGATTTGTCAATGGAAGTGCAGTCCGATACGTTGTGCAGCTCTCTTTGCTAATATTAGCTTGATAATACAAATACTAATACTTGATAATACAAAGCAGAATGGCAAGAAGCATCGATTGGGCGTGTTTATGACAAACGTCTACTACATTTTTGCTTTAGCCTTGTACAAAATAAGTGTTAATCTTCATCCTAAACTAACCCACTTGTGGCTAAAGCAGAAATTGTTTGTTTTTTCTAAATATTCTGTTGCTCGCCCTGCACCAAACAGAAATACTCACCTAGAACAACGTCAAAGCAAACGTAAACGTTACTGGTACGTAGAGAACCAGCACTGCAAAAACCGATCTAAAAATAAGTAAAATGTTCTTAAAGTTAATGTATTTGTCCTTGATTTGAGCAGGTAAGCAAGATGATCTGCCAATGGAATGAGTATTTTGACCCCTAAAATAAGATAATTAGATAGACTATACTTGAAAAAGGATGATGGAGATGAATTGTTCCTCTTTTAAGTGCAAAAATCTAACTCCATTGGCAAGTCAGCTTATTTACCTGCTCAAATGAAGAACAAATACACTAATTTTAAGAACATTTTACTTATTTTTAGTTCAGTTCTTGCAGTGAGAACCAGTCCAAAACCCAGCATATGAATGAGATGCACAAACAACATTGCTACTGTTCAGAGTGTCCATCTGTCCATATGGGATTTCCCAACAGCTGTATTCAGGTACACATTGTACTCTGAATTGTCTAAATACCAAAACAACTCCAAAGTAATTTAAACCCTTTTTTTTAAGTTTCTTGTCTTAAAAACAATCCTAAATGACGCTCACCATTTCCAAGTGCTTCTATTGTTGTATCGTCCATCCAGTGGCTGTATCTTTTATTAATAAATTTAAACCATCAGTTAGTTTTATAACTGTCTTCTTGTTTTTCTTGAACGAAAGGAACCTAAAATGCACCGAACAGATATTTTTGTGTACCGTTGTTTTCTTTTGTGAGTTGGACTTCTTTTAGCACACTTGCATCTTTAAGTGCCCCTGGGTGCTGGAGTGGGTAATCTTGTTTAGGTTGTGGATGCTGACCTGATTGTCTGCATGCAGATACGACACCGTGCTTTAGAGTAAGGGGGATCTTTGGAGGTTGGCCAAGGACAAGTGGCTGTGGGCACAACGCGCCATCTTTCTCGTCACGTACTCTCACACACATCCATGCTCACACACAGTCTGGTGTGAAAACTGGGCAAAGAAAGGGACGGATTACTGGGAAGAAAGGGGAAGAGTCGGTTTTCTCAGCCGCGCTGTGACAGTGAGGTATTTCAAGAATGAGAGATTATTTCAGACCCAGTTTGGACACACAGTGAAATGATTGTTTGCATTCATAAAAGAAGGGGAACGTCAGGACAAGAGGCCTAATCATGTATTCAGAGCAACATCCGTATATAGTATGGCTTCTGCTTTTAAATTGGGAATTTAATGTGTTACAGATTTTTACTTTAGAGAGAAAAACATGTTTCCATAATGTGACTTAATTTAGCTCGATCTGTATTTTTTAAATTCAGTTGGTTTTGAACTCCTGTTTTCACTTGTTTTTATGTGTATTAGAGTTTGTTATTTCTGGGCTTCTTTAATTATCTAAGTCTATTTTTTTTTCTTTGTTTAACTCCGCTTCAGAATAAGGTTGCACAAACTATGGCAAAAAAACAGCATTTAAAATCCAGTTGTGTTGCTACTAAAGGAAATAGAGGTAAAGTGAGAGTACATTTTACTGCTCAGTACCATAGAGGCTTCAGTTTACTGCAGTAATATGGACAGAAGATTTATCAGGCTGGTCAAATTTACAAATATAGATAACTGTTGCCGACATGCCATGCATTTCCAGCATTTCATTCTGTGCCATCTGTAGTCTAATTTCCAGATTTATTAACATATTTAGACATAGTTCATACCAAATTATATAAACAATAAAAACTGAAACGCAACTGGAAATAGAATATAATTTCTGGGAAGGTATAAATTAGGAGTCCCCCACATGTATTCCCACTTAAAATGGCTGTAATTACATCAGGTGGACATGAATAGAACAGTAGAAATTTAAAGGATGTTTGCCCAGTTTGAACCTCAGAAATTCACTATGTGGTGTTCTTCGCCGTTGAAGTGTGAGAGAAAAGAGATTGTGAGAACGAAAACAGCTGTCTTTGCTCTGTGAGAAAAACAACCTAAAGTTCGCCTGGGAGAAAATAGGCCGATATTAGGGCTTCTGGAATAATATCCTTCTCTCCTGGGTTCTCAAGAAACCAAGGAAGAAGGACTAACTAAATTAATAATTTCAGGAATATTACCTGCTACCAGTTCTGCAGCATGGAGGTGGAAGTGTCATGGTTTGGGGATGCTTTGCTGCAGGAGAGACTTTCCAGCTCACCTTCACATAATCCACCATGAATCATACCCTGTGTTAGAGGGTGCTTGAGGAAAATGTAAGACCCATCTGTGGAAAAAACTAAATCTGAAGAAGAACTGGGGAGCCTGCAACATGACGATGATTTACCTGAGAATTAAGAAACGAAAGAGTCAGAGCTCAAGCTTGAAGTCAGAGGTGAGTTGTTGAGGGCTGAACCCTCAAAAGGGAGAAGTGGAGAAAGCTTTCATTAGATCAAGGTTTCTTCCTGTTAGAACAACGGGGAGTTTTCCTCTGCACTGGTGCTACATGCATGCTCGGTGTGAGCGATTGCTGCTAAGACAATGAAAATGCAGGCGACTGCCCACTGTGGCTATGCGCTCTTTCAGCAGGAGTGAATGCAGCTTGTCAGGACCTGATGCAATCTGCTGGGTTTCCTTAGATAGGAAACTTGCCTGAATGATTTGATTTGCAAAGTGCCTTGAGGTAACACGTGTTGTGAATTAGTGCTATATAAAAGAAAATTGAATGGAATGGAATCCATATCCAGAGATTGGTTGATGACTACTTCACTGAAGTTATTTCAGTCCACGGGGTTCTGGGTTTTCCCTCAGCTGGAAAGCCTATTTCTTTTGTTTAATGAGTAAAACAAGGAAAATATTTGGTATTTACCTCTAACTAAATCACTTTGTTTTCCAGAGACAAATGAACAAATCAGATTAGACAGTGGCATGTGAACATTTTATTTTGAAAGATCTGAATATTAAATGAGGCTACCTGCTACACTACCAGTGCTCTATCTGAACTTATGAAGATTCAATCAATTTGCCATGGCAAGGGCTCAAAGGGGCCCTAACAGTATGGCAGTCTGACCAGTTTTCTGATTAATTTGCCTTATAGTTATTTGACCACTTGGGAGCAATTATAGACTGTCTAAGGAGCTGTGAAACTTTCAGCCTGAGGTGGTCTGGCAATCATCAAACAAGGTGGAAAAACAAAATGGAGCAGTAAAAAGTAATTTGGTCTGTGTTGGCACAGTAACATCGCAAATTTGCAAATACAAAACATCATCATCAAAATGCATAGAGACATGATGAGCGCTAAAGTTTCAAAAATGCTTTGACTCGTGTGAAATACATGTTTAGATACGACTGACGAGATAAGAACCTACGTCAGCACAGCTTGAAAAAAATTTTTTTTTATCTTTCCGAAAGATCTAACAGGTCTCCTTGAAATTCACATTCACTACTATAGGAATTGATTTTTCTTTACTGCAGATTTTGTTTAAAAATGTGAAAAAAGCTTTTTTCAGGTTTATAAAGGAGAAGCCATCTATTTCTGTTAGATTTTATGGGTTGAATAATCTGGAGGATTTTTTCCCCCCAGGTTATAGCAGCATTATGGCGTAGGGGTAAACATTGTTGCCTCACAGAAAGGACCTTATGGTTTAAAATTCAAATATTGGTTTGGGCCCTTTTTACAGTCGTTTGCACACTGTCTCTGCATTTGTGGGGGTTTTCAGGCGCAAACAGGCATGATTCAAAGTTTTCTCTATTTGCAAGTAGGTGAATGGTTGGTCTGTCCTGTGCGTGTCCCTGATGGGTCGTGCCCTATAAACTGTCTTCATATCTGATGACTGCCAAAGATGTACAAGTTTGCATTGTAGTATCAGTTGCTATAGTCTGGAGTATTACTCACATCAATAATCTGCTTTACAGCTACAACCTTTATTGTAACCAGATTGTGGCTGATTGGTTTGTTATATAATTATTTTTCTTTCTTGCAAAAATGCGTCAAAAAGTCACTAATCAGACACTTGTCTCATTCGAAACCAAAAATATTAAGATTATCATCAGCATAACTAGATATTCTTTCTGCAAGTTAATTTTAACATGAAATGCGAGCATATGAATGAGCCTGAATGCTTTATCTGTTAGTCTAGTTGCTATTGTTAAACAGGCTCTCTGCATCCTTTGAAGAGGGGAAATTTCTGTCAAGGTAGTATGAAACATTAATTAAAGAGGGCTATCAAATTGTAAAAATATTTTTCACTCTTTCACCTGTAAAAATGTTTCCTCCTTATTTGCCTGGGTTCCTCTTGTCTGTCTTCCTCCGCTCTCTATCCTCCATCCTTCGTTTCTTTCCGTTCGGCCTCGTATATGTTTCCAGCCTCGTGTCGAAGGACTTCCTGTTCTGCATGAGTGATCTGTCAGGAATTGATGTCTGTTTAAACTAGACGTGTCCTGTGTGGGCACAGTTATAGACCGAGAGCTCGGCTCAGCTGCTGTCAGTCTGCCCACACTGGAAATGTCTTATGTAAACACCATCTACTTCGCCGCGCCTTGTGAAAAGATTATTATTGGTGTTTTTACGAATACGGGTAGAGTGAGATTTACAGAGTGGTGAGAAACATACGGGGGCAAGGAAACAGTGGAAACAAACTGACTTTTTCTTAAACTCTGTTATATAGTTTCTCTTGTCACCTTCATTTTATAATCTCACATTCTATTTGAAACGTTTATGTTTTTTGAAATACTGAAACTAAAAAAATCTGCTTCTTCAAATCAAACTTTGAAACATCCCCTAATTTCTGCCTAGAGCCAAGATTTTATTTTAGTCTTTTTAAGAGGTCTTGATAGAATATTTCTCTGGGCTTTTATTGGGAGTTTGTTCAAACATTTGCGGCATATTCTTTTTTTTTTATTTTGTTTGTTTGTTTCTATTCAGTGTCTAAAAACCGTTTCTTTAAAGAAATGCAGTCTTAGCAAAGACCTGACATGGGTCCCTACAGGTGATGCATCAGTGTTCAGTTGATTATTTGATGCAACCACGTCCCATTTGAGGCCATCTTTTACAAGATCAAAGGAACTTTTCTCCTTGAAAACGAAATGCATCAACTTTTGCACGGCGCTATTCCAAGGGCCTTTGTTCTGTCTCCTTGTTTTTGGACATCTCATTTTCAGCACTGATGCAGTTGTTATAGGGCATAGCTGTGGTCATCATTAAACATATTTCATAATTGATACATATCTGTTGCCCAGTCAATCGTTTCAATTGTTTCTACAAAAATAATAGTTTGTAAGAATTTCTGATACGTTTACTTAATAAATTTTGCAAAAGTTGCTCCTGATCTCAAAACTGATCTAAGATCCCGTTCAGAGGTGTTCCTCAAAGCACACAAAAATTATCTAGTTTTTTTAAGAACACACGCCAAGCAGTGTTTCTCACTTTGCTTGTTCCGGCTGATGGATGTAATATTCTTTACTTGCTCCTTTGAGGCAAAGCAGCGATCCTCCAGCTCGGGGAAGGTGTGGAAGAGGCAGGTTTAGGTTTTACTGTTTTAGGAATCGGAGGAGTCAGCCCCCGCCGTGTGTAGTTCCTCCTGAATATTTCATGACACAAACCATAAAGATCAAAGCTAAATTAGCTGTCCTATTGTTAGGAATCCAAAGGGAGAATGTTAGAGTATTCCTGTTTTCTGCCTTCTTCAAGCCAACTAGGTCTGCTTAGTGTAAACACAGGATATATTTCGCTATCATTATTTTTAACTAATAAAAGGGATTCATTGAGCCAAAATTAGAAATGACTATAAAAATATAGATTTCTCTGCTTTGGATTTATATCAACAGCAAAATGAGCAGGACTTTATCAGTGCGCTTTACAACCTTAATGTAAATCTTCTCCTGAAAACAACAAGCTTCTAGCCTGCAGACGTCAACCTAAACTACAATAAAAAAAATTCTCCTGCATTTCTGATGAGCAGTCCTCATCAAATACATTTCTGTGTTGGCAGAAGGACCAGAATAAGACAGAGGATCTATTTACAGCATAGCAGAGGCTGTAATTGTCTTGGGTATTGACAGATGACTCCTCGTTTTAGCCCCTGTCTTTGTTGTTATTATAAAGCTGGACAATGGGAGACTTTGTGCACATGCTTGTGTTTACCTGCGTTATGTAAGGTGGAGTGTCTGTGGACGGTGTGCATGTGACTGCAGGACACTTGATCCAGACCTGAGGAGGAACACCTTGTGCTCCAACTCCATTCACTCACTTCCAACCGGATGGGGTGACCTAACATTAATATTGGGGAGAATTTTCTTTTATGGTAGGATTGATGGTCTCCATTCACTTTATTTGTAATCACGAAACAAGGAAACTTTATTTCTCTTTTCAAACTTTGGATTTTATGTTTTTCTAAATGTGAGGAAGTTGAGCACATTTTGTAAAACATCAACTTTATGATGCGTTTCTGTTACGTCTTCAGTCTGGTTCTCAGCTCCCAACAACTGTCTCATGTACAGCTAAAAACTCTGGTGACTCTCAATGAGTTTAAAACTCCGTTTCAATCGTTGCAGTCCCGCATGTTTGTGTGCAGGTGTTTTATATGGTCAATGTTTTTAATGTAAATTGTATTTCTTCGTTTTCAGTAATGCAACTGTGCTGCTGCCTTCTTGCCCAGGTCTCTTGTGAAATAGATTTTATCTCAATGGGACTAACCTGGTTAAATGAAAGCCTAAATAAAGTGTAAAAGTAATCACGCTACATAAATGAACTAAACTAAACTATCTGTTGAAAGATAAACTTATGCAAAGCAGATGTTAGCTGGTTAATTTCTAGCATTTCTGAAACCTTTACTTCTTAAAATGTTGGTCATGCCATCATACCGGTAACCATCCATTGCACAGCTTTTAGAAAAATGAAGATGAACAGTTACAGATTACTGTTCTAATGTTTAAACCTAAATTGCACTTTTTGACTTTAATGGTTCAGGAAGGATATGTTGTTATTCGTTTTTGTATTTGTTTGGTTTTCCTAAAGTTATATGGAGGAGTTGCATAACAGTTTTAGGAGAAATGAGACAACCTTGGTCACCAATACTTAAATGTTGATGATCTTTTCATTCATCTTTCATAGAGATACACTAAGCTTTATTTTGAGCAAAAGTATAATTTTTTTAAAGAGGGTTGGTGGACAAAAGCAAACACAATTTCTGCAAATTGAGAAAATACTTCTTCCTTCAAACTCGACAGCAAAAATATGAACACCGACATCAAACACACGACACTACATACTGAAACAGGATATTTAAGAGCAAGTAAGCACTGTTTGAGTTACTTTTATCAATTTATCCCTTTAAGAGATATTACTGACAGACAGGCGGGACATTAGACATGGTCTTGTTCTTTTCCGTGCATTTCTTTTGCCTCACAAAGTGTTTAAACTGACAGCACTGTTGTCTGTTTAAAAATACAGCTCAACAACACACTAATGTAATACTTGTTCCTTTCAAAGTCACATAACAGAAACAGTGTCCCCAGTAGGAAGCCCATTCTGCTTCATTATGTGGACGTCTGTGTCTATTTTCTCTCCTTTTCTCCCGGACCACTTGACTTCCTGGGCCTGTTTGTCCAGTATCACATATCAGCCGGATAGAGCGTCAAAATAGGCATCAATTTTCTGCCCGCATCGTCCTCACATACATGTATTAAACTTCCAGATTCATTAGTCGTTGCACATTAGCACATCGATTCGCTTGTTATGGTCTAAATTGCCCATTTGCAGACAAAAATGAATCAGATCTGTGCTTTTTTTTACTGGAGTAATGGATGCAGTGTGTGCAGTGGAAATGCTGCTCATCGCTGATGGACAATTACCAGGATGGTGGCATCGATTTAAACTGGAGATCACTGCAAGGATCCCTGTTAGAGCATTTGGATGTAAGCAGGAACACGCAGGAACCTAAAAAGCCAGCGCTGAGGGAAGATTTGTTGTTTTCTTTTAAATTTAGAAGTTTAACCTCTGTTAGATGATCAAACTACAATAAAGCAAAATAAAAGGTGTAGTAGCTATGAAAGTGCAATATCTGTATGATCTTTTATTTCTATATATTTTCTTGTCATCTTTATAAAGACTAAAGTAAATACTAAGCTCACTTTTATAGTTTTCCAATAGACATTGCTATTAGACATGGACATGCAGCACCCAAAAATACACTGCTCTTCCTATTCCTTTAGGGAAATCTATGAAAAATATCAATTTCAAGTGATCGTTTTTGGCCCCATAATACTATTTTCAAACGGCTTTTAGTTAAAATTTAGCATACAATACATGATCAATTTAAAGATGATGTAGGTTTGCGGGATTTATTTTTAAAAGTCTCCTAAAAACACAACTCTTGGATAATTTTCATGTACTCTCTGTAGTTCCTTTGGTGAGACACTTGATAATTTGTCCTTTACTTTTCCTCTTTAAATATTTTTGCTAAACACTGAACCCGATGTCATCTGTGCCTCGAACAATAGCTAGTTTTATGATTTCCATGATACAATTCAAGATGCGTTTTATTACCCTGCGAGAATGAAATTACTATTAAAACCATACTCTTTCGATATTTCCATTAAACACAGCGTCTCATATTTAATTCTGAAGGTCCATTTATGTGCAAAAGTAATATAAAAAAATCTAGATGACTGCTCACAAATGCATTAAGTGACAAAGCCCTGAATTTTGGGTGACATATCCATGTCCCTGCTTACCCCTGTCATGCCGCTCCAGATTGGACTTTTTCATCACTGTCAGCGTCTTCCCACAAACTAAACACACTGTTTGCTTTTAACTTTGACAAACATTTATTTGTCCATTTCTGCCGAAAAACACAGCTTTCTGCGTCCACTTTTATTTGTTGTTGCCATAATCGCCGCCTGTCTGTCTATCTCATCTCGCACTGACACATCACCGCTCATGTTGCGTTCGCTGACCCCGATTCTGGCTCGGATACGTGCATTGCTAACACTTTTATTGCAGAAATACCTTTTGTTATTTTATTGTCCGCCACCAAGAGTGAATAATTTTATGTATTTACTTGAAATTGCTTGGCGGGCCAGTCAAAAAGGGTTCTGAGGGCTGGATATTGCCGGAGGCTGTACACTCTCCACTCCTGGCTTGAACAGATGATGCTTTGGAGTGGCCACAACAAGGCAATGTTCTCTGTCTCATAGAAAATGAATGCAAGAAAAATACCCTGCATACCTGACTATTATGCCAAGTCGTGCGTTTTAAAAGGTAATTAAACTACTTTTTTTGTGTAAACTTGTTCCGTTCCTGTTTGCTCTAACTCTGCTGACAACCAAAATGTTCGAGAGAAGACTGTGATTTCTCTGTTTGTGACGCCGGCTGTGCTGATTATTATGAAGAAAATGAAGATGCTCAACGTGCCGCTTGATGTGAAGGGTGGTGAGAGCGATGATAGTAAACGGGACGATAATGAGGCGTTGAAGGCAGGAGCTAAATGGGGAACTGAAGGTAGTGATCACTGACGGGCTTTTTTCCAGACAAAGGTCCCAACTTCAGCAGACGATGGTGTGATTGAAAGGGCCCTGATTCATCCGTCTTTATACTCGATGCTCACTGCCTTTATACGTTTCTGTGTCCAGATGAGTTAAGTGATCCTGCAAAAGTGCTTATATGAGCGTGTTCCAGTTTTTATTGGTTCCGAGTTGGATGTACAGAGTTCCTGACCTCATTTCCTGCGTTGTTGACAGAGACATACAGGCCAGAGGCTCCGAAGACTGGACACAGCCTGGAGGGGCTTCCTGTCACTGTTCCCCTATCGCTGTTTGCTTTCTCATTGTTTTTGACTTTTTCTTTTTAATTAATTCGTCAAACTGGCATTTCGACTTTCTGGCTCACGAGGTCAGGGCATGTCTGTGAGGGGGAGCCCCAGACATGAGAGTGACGTCCTAATAACTCACGTTGACACAAAAGCGGTACGGCGTGTGACAAAGCTCTCCCAGTTGCTTGGTTTTGTACTGAAAGCATCAGAGGATCAAAATTCATAAACGCGTTTACCGCCTTAAACGGAGGAGCAGGGGGTAGGAAAAGGGAAAGCAGACAAAATGAAGGAAAGAAAGGGGAAAAAAACGTCACAATGTGCTGAGGAGAGACAACAAAGCGCAGGGGAACAATGTGGATATAAGACGGCGACAAATGTACAAATGGGAGGAAAGAACAAAAAGATGGAAACAAAAGAAAAGGAGGCAAGCTAAGGAGAAAAGGAAACATCGTAAGGAAAGTGGAAAACAAGCACAGTGACTGAAAAGAACTAATGATCAAAAGAAAGAAAGGAACAAGGTTAGAAAACATAATAAAGACAGGCGAAAAGAGGGGAACAAATGAAGGCAATAAATGAAGGGAACAAGGTAGCAGCAAAATGAAAAAGACAAATAAAGAAAGATGGGAAGGAAACAAAGTAGCATTCAAAGGGAAGGGATGGACATGAAGCAAGGGCAGGAAATTAAAGAAACTGGGGAAACGGAAAAAAGGAATGGAAATAGGAAGGAAGGTCAAGAAAGAGAGAAATGAGGAGGGGAAAAAGCATTAAAATCTGTGTAAAAAGGCAATTTTTGGTACTTTATTGCCACCACTCCGGTTGATATCTGATCAAGAGCTTTTTATTTCTATTTACCGCATCATGCTGCGATCAGCTCTTCAGAAACATCCAACTTATTAACTATTTGTATTTATTCTCCAAATCAAATGACCACATTAAAGATCCTAAAAAAGTTGTAATTTGCTCTTGAATTAAGAGGAAGAGTGAGGAAGCTGTAATGTGTCTGTCATATGTTGAAGAAACTCACATGAATCCGTATATGTTATCCAGAGGGTCATAGCTGATGCTTATATTTGTCTTGTAGCACCTTTCGTTTATCTGTAACGTCATTCATTTGACACAGTGCCCTAGGACTGTGCATAAAAATCGATACATAGATTAATATTGATGTTTTTAAAAACTATTTAATATCGATAATTTGTCTTTCAATATTGAAATACCACCCAACCCCTAGGGGGCGTTATTACAGCGCACCATTACTCTTCACAGCGAGGAAGTGCAGGTGAGACGAATTTGCGGAATGGTGAACAGGATTTTAGAATCACCTTCGTCCCTAAAATCAGACGTTTGGGAAAATTTTTGGTTTCTGTGATACAATAAATGCATTGAACCAAATGCACTTTATTTTCCTGTTAATATATCAGTGTTCAATAAACTGAAAATAAAATATTTGGCTGGTTTTGTTGATTGAATGACTTTGAGCATTAACTTTGTAAAGTGCCTTGAGATGACATGTTTCATGAATTGGCGCTGTTTAAATAAAATTGAATTGAATTGAATTGAATTAATTTGAAAGTAATAAATATTGATATTGGAGTCAAATCAAGCAGAGCAATATTGAGAATCGTATTGTATCGTGAGTTATGTATCGAGGATCGTATCGAATCGGCTCATCCTAGATGATACTCAGCCCTACTGGGCCGTAGCTGGCTGGCTGACATCTTACATGGGAGGATTTTGATTTACTAAAAGAAGTAGAAAAGCTGCTGTTTATTCTCAGTTGGTTTGAATTATGTAGCACAGTCCTGTGGTTTGAAGTCGTTGTGTGATTTTTGTTGTGCTTTTTTTAGACAACAGTTTTAGTTATTACATGGTGGAGAAAATCCATCAACATGCCTCTTTTATGCAACGTGAACCGCTACTGCAAAAGCTTAAAGTTAATTGACTTAAATTATGAAAACAAAAAAGTTGGATTGAAATCGATTCTGAGCTACTTCCCACAGGCACCAACAACTTAATAGCTCAACTCGTGCTGTTAAATGAAGTGCTCTGACGTAAAAACTCTTGATCTTGTTTCAGGTCGCCGCCCGAGTCGACGGGTGGCGTGTCCATCGACGGGCAGATGACGGAGGGAGACGCACAGCCTCCTCGCTCTCAGCTCTACAGCTGCTACGACCTAGATGACCTGGATGTTGCCTGGCTGCAGCTGGTTAACCAGGAGTTCAGGCAGATGGGTGAGCGCTCAATTTTACTCTCTCTGAATGGTCAGGAAATAACAGCCAGAAAAGATTCGATTGGAACCTCCAGTGAATGCTGTTACGTATATGTGTTTATTCTAGAGGTCAATATTCAGGGAAAAAAACTAACAAAACTAAAGACACACATTGAAGAGTCTGGAAATGTATGTGATTTACTTTTATTTACAGGTACAAGTATGGAAAAAAATGGACTTTTCCAGACTTTATTTCCCCCTTCCTCTATCTTCAAGAGAACAAACGTCTAAGAAACCTTCATAAATGCAGTAGTTTTCACAATTATTCAAATCAAGGCGATGCTTTATTTATGATTTGCCACATCACACCTATGTTTTACATTTTACCCATCAGTATTTCACTCTTTGACTTATTGACTTAAAAATAATCGAATTTTATTACCCAGTTGGTCTGGAAATATTTTTATTTCAAGTTTAGCTGTAGCTGGGCTTCTTTAAAAAGGCCTAAAATACCAAACAAAGCAATAAAACTACTTTTTATTTTTTTTTATTTATTTATTAGCAATTTAACAAAAAAAATTAAGATACTGCTTTCAAAAACTGTTTTAAAATACAGTTTTAAAACAGTTTAATAGGTCTAAGTTAGTCCAGATGCCACATAAATAGGGAAATTGGCCTAGTTTCATTAATAATGGTGGATGCTATATTTAAAAAACTGTTTACTAAGCAGGTTTAATGTTGACATTTTATACTCATATGTCCAGAATGCTAAAGAAATAAGATATGGGAATTTAATAGAAACCTAAGTAAACCTTTCAGTCTAATGCTGCTCATATTTCTTTATATTTTGTGGATCTGACAATACCTTCATTTCTAAAATGTGAGATAATCCTGCCTTTTACAACTTTTACACTTCGCTGTGGAGACAAATCAAGAACTTCACACAATCTAAATATACAGTTTCCAGCAAGTGCTAGAAACTGTATATTTAGAGATACAGTGAGCTTATAGGTGAAATAAAACATCATCAGAATGGTAAATGTTTTCAGTTAATCAGTTCAGAAGGGAAACTCGTACATTATACTGATTTATTAAACAGAGAGCGAAATATTTCAAGCCTTTTTTTCATCTAATTTTGATGATTATGGCTTTGCTGATGCTCCTTTTCATTGAACGACTGCATCAGTGCAGCGTGGCTCTTTATCCTCCTTTGTGTAATAAATCTACAGTATATGATGCACGAGTTTCACCTTTTTAATTGAAATTACCTGAATAAACTACATTTTTGATGGTATTCTAATTTATAGTGATGACATTTTTAAAAAAAACTCTATTAAAATGAGATTTGGTCTTCTGAAACCTGCTGTAAATTAAACTTTAGCTGTTGGATCTTTTCATGTTCACCCCCGACTCTTGATTTTCACCTCCTTCCCTTTATATTTTCTGCAGTTTTCGTTGCCCTCTCTCATATTTTGCTGCACTCTTCAATTGGCGCGGCGATGACGGCTGACCCCGAGCATCTCCACCATTTTATATTCCATATCAGATCACCGCCTTGCAGATAAAGCGGAGCAATTGTGTTTACGAATCCCCGCAGGGCATCCAGGCCTTATTTCTAGTCCACATCCTCCTTACATCATCCTTCAGCGAGTTGTTTCTCATAACCTTCAACAAAATGCCAAACAAACAGAACGAGACGTTTCACCGGTTCAGCTGGAGGGCGCTTTAAGATCCATGTACAATAATAAAGTAGATAGAAAAGCTCATGAAATTAAGTAAAACCTTTTGCATGAATGTTGTGGTGGAAAAATGAAGGAAGGACAGGTTTTTGTAGGTTTACGTTGTAAGCATAGGACATAAATTACACTGCTCTTGTAATATAATGTTGTTTGCAACGACTCACAGAGAGAGCATGTAAAGGCAGAAATGTGCTTGAAGTGCACACAAAGTCCACAACAGAGACTCTGCACAAACGCACAAACAACCACAAGACGTTGTTCAAATTGTTCACAGAGCCATCTAAGGAGAAAGAAGATGCTGCTTTTGCAAGCCTCTTTTATTTACTACCACAATGCTAAATTTTCTTTTGGAAAAAGCTAATCCCATGCTAAAGCTGAAGTAAAACTGATGTAGACAATATAAAAACCTCATATCTGTCAACCTGTACCATGAGAAATTAGCTGCTTTCCAACTAAGTGTCTATTTTTGAATTATTTGTACACACTTTACGACTCTATAATGAACTCCGGCATCTTTTCATGGACTATATCATTTTCATATGCTAAAGTTTCTGATACTGCAGTGCTACGAAATTCTAATCAGGCATTTTAGAAACTAAAACTTGTACTATCTGCTACCTCAAGTTGACGTCTGTGATTTATGTTGACATGGACCTGGGAATACTTTACCACTAATTACGTTCCCGTTTACTTCTCTGCCCACTATAAAGGGAACTTGGTATGAGTGAGTAAAGTTATAAATTAACATTTCCGACACAGGATATCTACAACTCAGGCAGCGCACGAATCCTGCTGGCAA
Source organism: Fundulus heteroclitus (assembly GCF_011125445.2). Classification (NCBI taxonomy): domain Eukaryota; kingdom Metazoa; phylum Chordata; class Actinopteri; order Cyprinodontiformes; family Fundulidae; genus Fundulus; species Fundulus heteroclitus. The sequence continues at coordinate 11,206,873 of NC_046371.1, read as the reverse complement.
GAAGATGCTCAAGAAAGAGTAAATAAAGTTAGATATTTATTTTTTAAGATGGGAAGAGATTGAAAGATATAAATAATAGATGGAGGCACCGGATGCGCTGCTCCACTTAAAAAACCTCCCAGCTGAGTGTTGAACCCTTCAGATAAATCAATAAATAATCCACAGCCACAGACCTTTTCCTTCAATGCTGCTTGGGACTCCAGTGAGACCAGCCCTTCAAAAGCACCATTGATTTGTATATATTCCATTAATAGGAAGGTCCTGCAGAAATATACACAATATACGTGTCTTATCGCGAACATTTCAGGCATACCATATAGAGAAGCTGGTATGTCTGATATCTCCAGATGGCATCCTAATGATTGACTTTATTAAATCCAGCATCTAAGCAGGAAGGCCGCATTGCTGTAATGGTAACCTGTATTTGGATGACCTTGAACTATGTGGAGTATTTTTGTGTCGTTGCGTGGGTCTGTGGATGTGTGTTTGTGGGTGGGTGAGCGTGCGTGTTTGTGTTGAGTGGGGGCGTATATGAGCACGTTTGTCACCTGGAGGTGGGCAACTGTAACTGTGGCGAGAACGGTAGAAGGCCTGCGACCCTTCTTGGCAGCCAAGAGCCGCAAAGGACCTTGGGAAGGCCGCAGCAGTCCCAGGCTGACAGACACAAGGCAGCGCCCCAGGGCAGCTATGGATCCCGCACAGAGGTAGGTCGTCAGTGAAGCACGGGAACATCAGCCCCCAGGCCAAAGAGGTGCAGGATGAGCCGATGGGCCACCGAATCCCCCCAGATCCCAACTACACCGGCATCTCCACCCCAAAAGGCAAACCCGGGACCCAGTCCCCGCCTCAGCCCAGGGTTCAATCCAACCCCTGGCAGCAAGACCCCCAAGCACCTAGCAGGGGAAGACCCCCCAGAGCCCCCGACACGCCGGTCAGGTACCAGCCAACTACGGCAGCTGGAACTCGGAGAGACCAAGGTAGGGAGGGGCCCATTATCATCTCTGCAGATGAGCGTGCCATCCCACCTGGAGAACAAATGAACAGCTTTTCAAAATGTAATCATGGTGGTGGACCTTCCGATTTACTCAGCATTGGAGGCGGCAATCTGATTTGTTCGAGACTGGTTTGCATGCTCCCTATATTTAGTCTGCTTATGTTGCAGAAGTTCTCTAAATTCAGCTTCTCTGTATAGCACTAAAACAGACGTCCTTTAACAAGGTCTTTGAGTCCTGATTTTGTTTAATCTGCATATTTTCACTTCAGTTAGAGATAATGATATTAATAATAATAATAACAACAATGATAATAATACATGAATCTTGTATCCTGGATACTCATATCATATCTCAGATCTTTTTTATTTTTTATTATTGAGAGCTCTACTAAAGGTGATGGCAGTCGGATCCATTTTTATCAGCCATTAACCAGCCCTGGAGCAAGGCACTACTTTCAGATGCAAATTGAACAGGAATGCAAATGCTACTGTCAACACGAACCGGCACGATGAACGAATGAATTATTATTTTTTTGTCTTTCCAGATTTTTTTTATTTGTCTTGAAACGTGTTTGCAGATCCCATGCAGCGTTTCTTGTCTTACTCCGTGTGGCAAAGAGTTAACTCTAACAGAACTTAACCGTACACCCATTTCTCCTGAATTCCAAAGACAACACCTTGACCTTGTGAGATAAACTTGCAGAGGAAATCTGTGTGCATTTCCAATTGAACCATGAGATGGACTATTGCAGCCAAAAATAACTTTGTAAATCTGTAAACGGTCTTAATGCTTTAAAGTTTCCTATCAGCAGTTTGCTGTTACTGTTATTCTACTAGATAAAGAGAATTGGGAGAAAAACTCGAGTGTTGACACAGTAACTCTACTCATAGATTTAATTCAAACCTTACGCCAGCAAAATTGTCCAAACTCCTGCACCTCTAGAAAAAGTTGTTGCCCCCTTACAGATTAATGATGTTTTTACTGTTTTTGTGGCACATATTTTAGATTGTCTGATAAAAATTTAGTAGCAAAGATATACAAAAAAATCACGTGATGATTTAATTTAGTCATTGGAAAAAAAACTGTCCAAATTTCAAACCAATATGCAAAAATAAATAAAATAAAAAAATTCTAATTAAGTGAGCAATGTCATGGTTCAGCTAAACTAACGAGACCCAGGCCTTATTACTGGCTGATGTGCAGATTTATAAAATCACATAAATGGAACCATAAAGTAAGCTAAAAGAGCTCAAAAAGCAGCAGTTCATGTCCCGATCTAGGGAAAGTTCAATCAATGGGTGCAGGCATCTTATTTTGATTACAACTACTGGATGTTTGGAAAATAAAAATAAACCCAACAACGCTCGGTTAACACGAGATACATTATTTATAATGGAAAACATTTCCTATCTTTGGATTTGAAATTTGTTCGTGGAAATGTCTCCCTAAAAAAGTTTCCATCTGTGATTAACGACTGCTGATAATTATTCCAAAGGGGCAGCACTTTGGACATCGACACTAAAGTATTAGAACCCATCTGTAAATAAATGACAGGCAGGTTGCGTGTAAAAGGGGAAATTAACATCACTGTATCTTCAACGTAAAAAAAACAGTAGTAGTTCCTGTTATTGAATTGACATGAAGGATGATGATGAGTGGCCCGAGGTCCAATCCCTGAGGGACGCCCTTAGCGGCTGTAATTGAAATAAACAGTAAAAACTGTTTGTATCTTTGTGCTTAGATGTGTGAGAAACATCATTTTTCAACCATCCGTTTGTACAACCTTAAAGGAGAGTCTCTGTTTTTAACAATGTGTAACTTACTCTGTCAAAAGGTATTTGATACGTCAGTGAAAAGTGCAGCAAAATTTGAGTGCTTCACTGATTAATGTAAGTAATTTCTCAAACAGTGATCCTCTAGATATAAGAACAAGAAATCACACTTGTCATTCCAAGTGAGTAAAAAAGGCGATAAGCGGTTTTAAAAAGCCTAATTTTTCAGTCTGCTTCGTTCTTTAAAGACCTCAATCGTTGGTTTATGTTTTTCCAACATTTAAATTGTCACTTTGCCTTCTCACCACCAGCCTTACCGGAGTTGGACGAGCTGACGATGGAGTGCGTTCTCGTTGAGCTGGAGAGCGTGTGCGAGGAAAAGATGCAGCAGGCCATCGAGACGGAGGAAGGCCTGGGCATAGAGTACGATGAGGACGTGGTGTGCGACGTGTGCCGCTCGCCAGAGGGAGAGGACGGCAACGAGATGGTCTTCTGTGACAAGTGCAATGTCTGCGTTCATCAGGTTAGAGTTCACAAAATGTGTCCTCCTCACACACTAGGAGAAAAGTGTTTATGCCAGTTCTCCTTAATTGTTTTGCTGAAGAAATACACAGTATCTCACAAAAAAGCAAGTACATCTGTCACGTTTTTGTAAATATTTCAATCTCTTTCCATAGGACAACACTGAAGATATGACAGTTTAATACAATGTAAAGCAGTTAGTATAACGGTGTAAATTTGCTGTCCCCTCAAAATAACTCGGCAATGTCTAAACTGGTGGAAAAAGTCTCAATTGAACCCAATTCAAAATCTTCCCTTCCTGCTGTCATGTAACCCGTTAGTGCTACCAGGTCTAAGGTGTGAATGGGGAGCAGGTGTGTTAAATTTGGTGTTATGGCTCCCAGACGCCCTCATACTGGTCACTACAACTTCAAGGTGGCGCCTCGTGGAAAATAACTGAGGATCTGAGAAAAGAATTGTGGCTCCACCTAAAGATGGCGAAGGCTAAAAGAGCACAACAAACACCCTGAAACTGAGCTGCAGCACGGTGACGGAACAGCGGCGTAATGGGGCAGCATCCACCCGGAACAGGCCCGGACCAAAGAAGCGTGCTCAGCGTCCGGTCCAGATGTTGTTCTGTGAAAATAGACGAGTGAATAGCACCAGCATTGCTGCAGAGGTAGATGGTTGGAGGGCCACACGCCTCACACTGCATCAAAACGACCTGCATTAACGTTGTCCCAGCAGGAAGCCTCTACTAAAGGCGATGCACAAGAAAGCCCCGGATTAAGCAAACTAAGAGCATGGATTACTCTGGTGAAGATTCTCAGTCATCCAGGTCATGGTCATTCCAAAAAAAAGTAAAAAAAACAAAGCAACTGGACTTGTTTTCTGTTGAAGATGTTTCGCTTCCTCTCCAGGAAGCTTTCTCTGTTTAAAAAGTCTGGAAAAATGTGCAGTACCAAGCTTTATACTACTGCCCAAAACAAAGGCCTTGTAATGGCTTAGACAACATGTAAATTCAACCAACCTCAAATTAAAACGAAGATGGTTCCTATAATCTGCAAGTTTTCTAAGCAATTTCTCATACTCACGCTCTACTCCAAGGGTGTCTTTCCCAAATTGGCGTGCAATATGCACGGTTGAATTTGCATGTTGTCTAAGCCATTACAAGGCCTTTGTTTTGGGCAGTAGTATAAAGCTTGGTACTCCACATTACTCCAGACTTTTTGAATTGAGAAAGCTTCCTGGAGAGGAAGCGAAACGTCTTCAACTACGGAAAACAAGTCCAGTTGCTTTGTTTTTTACTTTTTTTTTTGAATGAGCATGGATTACTGGAACCAGGTCCTGTGGTCTGATGAGACCATTATGAACCTATTTGGTTCAGAGGGTGTCACACGTGTGCTGGTAAACCAGGTGGAGTACACAGATAATTGTGTGCTGCACACAGTCAGACATGGTGGTGGGAGCGTCATAGTTTGGGGCTGCATGAACGCTGTGGCTGTGGGAAGCAACGGCTCATCGAGGAAACCACGAATGCCAACAGGTGTTGTGACATGCTGATGCAGAGCACGATCCTCTCCCTGCGGAAAATGGGCAGGAATAATAAGAGAAAATGTCCAAAAATGTAGTTATTTTGAGGGGACAGCAGATTTGCACGTTATACAAGCTTTGTATGAAAAGATATATTAAAATATTTACCTTAAATGTGAAGGGTGTACTCATTTTGTGAGACACTGTACAAAAAGAGAAGGGGGAAAAAAACAGGATTTAGTGTATTTCACTGTGTATGTGAGACCCTGAGGGTTAGTTTTACTGTGTTTGTCACACAGTGACACAGTGTTAATTACTGTGTCAGCCCCGGGGCACCAAAACACACCTTCAGTGTCATCAGGCTGGCTTTGCTTACCTGATGCTGCAACTCTGGGTGGAAGCAATTTCATGGCTAATGGCACCTTAGGTCGTCACCTATAATTTCATCTTGTGTGGTGTGAATTCTCGGCTCTCGGTACTCCCTGAACTAAATCTTACCTGTAGGCTGTTGCACGAAGCTTAATAATACTCACTTTTGATTAATTCCTTAAATTATGTATTTTTTTAACAGTGGATTACAGATTGTAATAAAATTTGTATTGTCCACCTTAATTATTATGATTTTTAGTTTGCAGAAATATGTGTTGCATGTTGATCAAATTCAAGGTGATAACATTTTAGAGGGTTGAGCTACAGGCAGATCGGGGCTCAGAGGGTTCCTTCAGTGTTGAGAAGAACAGGGTGAAGCTAATTGATGCTGTTTTACAGCAAGAAAATGTTCCTGCTTGAACATGTTTGTGTTTCCTTTAGCTATACTTTGGCTACAAAACTTAATCTGTGCTTTGATCGTTTTTGTTAATCTATATTAAATCAGATTAAACCTGAGGTAGGAAGACAAATCTTTTTTTTTTCTATTTGGAGTTAATAGTGGCAGCTCATCGATATTTGGCCCCCAGATCATTTTTAGGCTTGGGATAAAGTTGCTGTTATCTGGGCATGATGAAGATCATTGGACATCAGCTGGAAAATGTTTGCTTTTTCAGATTTTCTGCCTGGTTTTAAAGAGACTAGAATTTAATTTAAGTTCTTTCCGGGCCTGAATAGATGTGGGAAATGAAATACTTCCTTTCTTTCTTAATTACTTAGCTACTAAGTAGCCTGAAGACTGCTAAAATCCTGCCATGAAAAACACGTAGCAGTCCTGTCAAAGTAGAGCTGCTTGGTGGTGTGATGGTGAAATAATCTGCTGTACTTTTCAGACATTAATAAGCAGCTTTATAAAGTGATGCTTTCTTACATTATTAATTAAAACAAACATTTACGATAATCACACACCTCCTGGATCAGATGTTGTCGTCGCCAACGTTTTAAAGTGGTTCTGTTTACATCTTTTGACTCCCAAACGAGAAATAAGTTGGCTGTGGTCATTGTCTTCGTGCTGCAGGCTTGTTACGGCATCCTGAAGGTACCGCAGGGCAACTGGCTGTGTCGGACCTGCGCTCTGGGCGTTCAGCCAAAGTGTCTGCTTTGCCCCAAAAGAGGGGGGGCCCTGAAGCCCACCCGCAGTGGAACCAAGTGGGTCCATGTCAGCTGTGCCTTATGGATCCCTGAGGTGAGGCTAAAGTAGAACTACTCACTACCCCTTTAATATGTCTCAATTTCTTCGTGTTAACCTTTGGGTTATGTTTCTACCAGATCTAACAGTTTGTTTTTTTGCCTATTTTCTACGTAATAAACTCAGAATCAAATTGAATTGAAGGCGTCTGTAAACATTTCTTTTAAGTTTAGGTTGGACTTTGACTGGGCCATGCTGACACATGAATATAGTTTGAACTTATTGAACTTATGCCTTTATAGCTCTGGCTGCTGGAAGGTGAACTCCTGCCCTGATCTCTAATCTTTTGCAGCCTCTCGCAGGTTTTCTTCCAGGAATACCATCTATCTGCCATCTACAGCTCCGGCAAGCAATTCTCTATGCAGGCTGGGCCTTTTTTTTTGTTGCATGTAAGACACCAACCTAAAATTCTGGTCTCATCTGACCAGAGCCCCTTTCTCTGTGTGAACCCATACTTATGGCAAACTGGAAAGGGAATCTCCCTGAGCTGTGGATCTCTGCAGCTCCTCCAGAGTTACCACTGGTTTTTTTGGCTGCTTTTCTGATTAAAGCTCTCTTCTCAGTTTAGGTGAAGAGCCATGTGTTGGTGCACTTCCAGTTTTTCCAGCGCTTCCTCTTTCCATTTCTGGCTTATGAATTGAGCATTGAGTCATTTTAGAGATGCTCAACGCTTGGCAGATTGCTTTTACAACCTAACTCTGCTTTATTTTCATCCCGGACCTGTATGCCGTGTTTCTTGGTCTTCACTAATGTTCTCAAACTAATCTCCGAGACCTTCATAGAACAGTAATTATACTGAGGCTAAATTACACTTTGGCACACTCTTAATTATTATCTTCTGAAAGCAGGTTGGTCTTGCTTGATTTTATTTTGGGCGATCAGAGCCAAGGGGGATTTAACGGTTTCCTGCATTCTGAGTTAATTTAATGTTAAATCTAAAAGGTGAAACGTTGTTTCCTTTTAAAACAAGCTTTTTAAGCATAATGATCAAAAACAGCCACCGCCAGCAAGAAAGAAAGTTGCAGCTGTGACTTCCTCCCACCATGGTTAGGTAAGGAAAGGCATAGAGCAGGAAAGGCCTTGGTTTACCTTCTTGTGTCTTGATGACATCTTTTGTAATTGTGAAAGCTGCAAATTGTGTTGCATTTAGACGCTCTCGGATATTGCTTTATGCCTCGCACCTTTAAAAACAGGAGCACAATCAGCCGTGTGAGTTCAGTCTATTCGACAACGCTCTCTGCCGACAGATTTTCCAATAGCGAAGCAGCTTTTGGCTTCCCAAACATCTTCCTTCTAATTGCCTTCTGTCACCCTTGATTGGGTTAATTGTTTTCTTTGCTCCATTTGCTTTTGTTTTCTCTTCCAACTGTGGAGCGAGAGAAAAAGGTTATTGCATGTATGTGCACTTGTCTGTTGCTGCATGTGTCCCTGCATGAGCTAAAGAGGTGTTAATAGCAAAGACTGCTGCTGATACAGTCTTCCACACATCTTGAAATTATGCGGGGATGGATATTTACACCTAAGAATTTCGTGTAAAAAAAAAAAAAAAAACTGTTTTAAACTAAGAGACTGATTCAAAAAACACTGGACCCTGATTAAGATTTTTTGGAAAGCGTAGTTCAGCATCAATAATCACATGCAGGCCCGCTCACAGCCTGGTCTCTGAAATCAGAAGAAATCACCAAAACAGAAGCTGTCTGACAATATGAAGAGCACTAAAACATCTCAAAAAGCAACACTTGATGCCACCAAGCTAAAGAAACTGAAGAACAGATGAAAACAATGTCAATATCAGTCTGTTAAGGGTTAGAAAGCCAATTCTGAGGCTTTGGGGTTTCCGGAAACCACAGTCAGAGATCCACAAATGGAAAAAAACGACGAACCTTCCCAGGAGTGGCTGGCCGACTAAAATTGACAACTAATGCATTGACAACTAATCCAGAAGGTCACAGGAGAACCCAAATACGTATCTAAAATCTTTAAATGATGGCTTCTTATCACTGCTGCACTCTATATTGTAATGTTATTTTATTTCAATTGCAATCTCATTACATTGTCGTAAGCTGTATACAGCAAAATTTCGTTTTGTATTCACTCTGTGATTACAAAGCGACAATAAAGTTTGTCTAAGTCTAAGTTCTTCACGATGTTGAGCGTAGCTCTTTTTTGCTTTCTGGCCATGTTCCTATAACCTACAGAGAACCTCTCTTTATCCAACGCCGTTATTTCCATCCGTTTTCCGTGAAAATGTCACATTTTGTACGTTTTTCATCTACCTGCTTTGAAATTTGAAGTTATGGGAGCTGGAAAAAAAAAAGTGCACACACATAATGCGACACTTCATTTTATTTCATTTCTGAGCCGTTTATAAAGACAACAACATGGAGGACCGGAACGTGCTTGAGCTCAATCTAATCAATTAATCACATCATACACTAGCTGGAGTGCGTTATCCAAAAGACCCTAAAAATATTCGTACGTGCAGTTGAGAGATAAAAAGGGAAAACTCTTAGAGAAGGACAAGTGGATTGAGGGATGGCACGATCTGTGATGAGCTTGGTACTGGAAGTGTGAAGGACAACGACAAGAGAGTGTTGCTTCAGATATAAGTAGAAGAGGAAGATTTCTTTTTTTTGGGGCGGGGAGGAAGAGAAGAAGAAACGGCTCTTTGAAGATAAGTGCTCTAGACTTTCTTGTGCACGGCTAACTGGCACGAGTCAAGTTTTTTTTCTCCTTCTGGGTGTTTCTGGTGAAAGGAGGTCCAGAGCCAAAGTTGCTCTGAATGGAGCGCCCAAATAAACAGATTCATTGGGCATTTAAAGCATCTTTCTTAAATGTGTCTCCGCTCCCAATCTGAGGACACTGGTTTATTAGTCCTTAAGTTAAGGGTTGTGTTATCATTAAATCTAAAAAGGATATAAAAATGCCAAACCCTGAAGCCAATAAATAATGCGTCTTTAAAAAGCAAAATTAAGTAAATCTCGTGTTGCTCGTCATACATGGCGTATTTAATCTATTGAATTTATCGCTGCCTGTTCTTATTTTCCTATAGGTGAGTATAGGCTGCCCGGAGAAGATGGAGCCCATCACCAAGGTGTCCCACATCCCCGCCAGCCGCTGGGCTCTGTCCTGCAGCCTGTGTCGAGAGCACACGGGAACCTGCATCCAGGTACGTTATCTTGGCAGATTGCAGTATAACGCTCAAGAGAGGTGTCAGAGGGGAGCAGTGGTGTCCTCATGAAGTTCCCATGTGTTTTATAGACATAGATTTAAGACAGGAAAGGAAAAAAGAAAATTGAAATGTTACAAAATACCAATAAAAAGGGGGTTTAATGGAAAAAGGTGATGTTCTGAAGTACACACTCATGGGGAAGACTTCTGTCTTGTTATCAAACAGATGGTCATCGACAACCTCACAGAAGGATGAGCCGCAAAAGTTGATGTGAAATTATCTGGTGGTTCAGAGGGCTGTATCCAAGGATATTACTGGTGCATAGCCACGTTATTTGAATTTTTTTATTTTTTATTTATACGTCAGTAAGTCACTCTGGTTGCAAACATCGGTTTTATGAAAGAAATCCACTTCCTGTTGCCGTTTTAGTTGCTATTTTGGTGTTTTACGCTTTGGTTTTGCTCAGCTAGCGGCTATTAGCATCTCCCAGCCAAGTGTGGAAACAATGAAGAAAGGTCCACGATCCAGTGTAAAAAAAAAATGTAAAAAAATATATGATTCCAAGAGGGAAAAGACTGGAATAGAAAAGTGATAAACATCAACTGTGACCGTCAAACGCGGTAAAGTCTATGCTCCACATATTGTGCACTTCTACCTACAATTGTTGCACTACTTGTGTTTAAGCCACTCTTGAACCACAGACAACATTAGAAGCAACTTACCTGGGCTAAGGAGAAAAAGGACTAAACTCTGGTCTAAAGTCCTCTGTTCAGATGAACATCAGTGTTGTATTTCTTCTGGAAACTGGGGTCCCAGAGTCTGGATGAAGAGTGAAGGCTCCTATTAAAGCAAACTGGGCTTTACGGACCCCTCTGCAGAGCCACAGGCTGATTAACCAAGGCACCATGAAGTGATGTAGTAACTTATGCAAACTAGCCCCAACAACCAAACTTAGTGCACATACTGAACAATGCATGGATACACTTTGCAGTAGGCTGACATTGGCAACTTTCGGAATCAGCCCAATTGGCCAATTCAGGCACAAACCCAAGGAATATGACTTCAGTTTCAAATGCTAATTTGTGTATTAAAAGGGTATTTTTTTAAGTCTTATTTGTCAAAAATATGATGAATGAAAGTATAATCATCAAAATAAGTAAATTTGTGGACTAAAGCCCTCTGTAATGAGTCTACATAATTAGTAGTTTAACTGTATGAATTCAATTACTGAAATAAATACACCTTTCAGTTGATATTTTGGTTAATTTAGACAGACCTGTATAATGGCAGTATAATAAATAGCCTGAAGCATTTGGTTTTGATAAACCAGCCTAAAATAATCAGAGGACCCCAATGTGTTCACCCCCTTTAAAGTCTGTGTGGAGATGCCCCAGCTTTAAGGACTGACATACTCAGGGGTGCACATAACATTTTGGATGAGTTACTCAGGTGAGTACCAGAAGATGGTGTTTGTTACTCACCCCATTTGTAGCGTGGTCTTATTAAGCTCAGTCTTCCTCACTGTCCTCCTCAGTGTTGCTCCCACTGTCCTCTGCTTCAGACTCCTGCGTGGTAAATGATGCTGCAGATGCACTTCCCTGTCCTTGGTTTAGCCTCCGATTAGCTGTCTCCATCCACAGGTCTACAGCTGGCTTTGGGTCAAATGTCTCTGTGGTCTGCCTTGACAGATGAATGTGCATCAGGGCTGAGAGACGAGCATGTGACAGACGAGATCTGTACTTGTTTTTTATTATGCTGAGATGCGAGAATCCCCTCTCACAAGCTGCACTGCTTAAAGGCAGTGTAAGGGATAGCTTAACCACCTTGTTGATGTTGGAGTAAGTAACTGGGTTACTTGTTTTTACAATTTGGACCAAGTCATACACAGATGAGGCCCCCAGGCGTTTTCCTGCCTGCTTTAAGCGCATCCATTCTGTCACAGTGGTGTCTTTATCAAGCTGCAAGGCAGCCTCATATTTCTTGAGAATGCTGACAACTGTTGTGTTTCCAAAACTGTGGAGGTCTTTCATTTCCTCCGGCCATGTTGAAGGATCAAATACTAAAAAATTATCACATGACTTGAGGGAGTCATATCTGATTTCAAACTCTTCAATTAACCCCCTAAGTATGTGTGTCTTGTCTCTGTCAGCATCCACATTAGGAGCAGTGTGTGCCCTGTAGTGGCCTTCACCATCAAGCAGTAGTGTGAACTGTCCAATGGCTACCATGAGTTCATCTTTACATTCTCCAATGGTCAGCTTTTCCTTCTGAAAGTTAATGGATGTGGTTTTCAAAATGTTTCCAATGTCAAGCATGTTCAACAGAAAGCACTGAAAACGCTCTGTGCAGATTTGTTGCAAATCGCTGTCATCACTGGTAGCCAGTTGGATTTTAATGGCTGGCAGTAGTCTTGATATTTTTAACAGTGTTTCATGCCTCCATGCAGACCATCTGATATTATGAAACTTACCCAGTTTCACAAAGGAGATCCCATTTTCTTCACACAGCTTCTTCAGTGCAGCATTTTTTTTTGCACCCCCTCTTTGTAAGTAAAACTGCAGCAGCTTGACCACAGTGCGATTAAATGCCTCACAGTAAGGAACGGTGCGATCGGCCGATTTTGCGCAATTCTCCAGTGTGTGCGCGGTGCACAAAATGTGCACAAGGGAGTCTCCGACTGCAGCAAGTTCCCTGAGTTTTGGCACAACGCCATTGTACATACCGACGTTGACAGCAGCCCCGTCTGTGCACACCGCGACCAACTTTGTTGTCCAGTTATCCAAGCCTGTGTCCTGGAAAAGTCTCACAAGTCCGTCTGTTATAGCCTGCGCGGTCCGGTCAGCACCCAGTTCAATCAGTCCGAGAAAGTCGGAGGTAAACTCTCCGTCGCTGGACACAGACACAATATAAACGATTTCCTGCTCAGTTTTTGTGATGTCCTCAGATCCATCAAAAATCAGGCCCCAAAATTCAGCAGACTGCAGCTTAACTCTTAACTCCTCTGTGATGGTGTGAGCGATGCTCTGCATGATCCGTGTGCCGCCTTCACGTGAATGATATGCACCTCCGACATTTACTCCCAGCCGCTTCAGTAAGGGAATGTCCTCAGCAAAGGAAGACATAGGACGTGCATGTTTAGCTTTATGGAAGGCGAGGAGAAACATATTATGGAGAGCTTGCCGCTGTTCTTCATTCAGTTTATCTCGCCATCTGGCAAGTGGGCGACTGGACAGTTCTTGTCGGCTAGCTTGTTTATTAGCAATGGCTTGCACCACATTCATGTGCTCCTTGCTCTTTTCATGTTTGTCAAATAAAGGATGGTTGAAATTCTTTGAGCCTTTATAGAACGCACCTGTTTTGTCTGCTACATTTGGATGCGAGCGGCAAATCTTGCACCACATTTCAGTGCGCTCCTCGTCGGCTTCAAGCCACGGCACGTCCTGGAGCCACTTTTCTGAAAAAAGTCTTTTCTTCGGCTCGGGTCCAGTTAGGCGTTTCTTTGTTGGTGGCTGAACGCCAAAGAAGCTGCTTAATGTTTGTTGTTTTTTGGACATCTTCGACAGTAATTCAAAACAGGTGTTGATAAGCTGACGGTCAAGCAGTACGCAAATGCGCGTAGTAATATAATTGACGTTACGCGTTCCTGATTTGTGACGCGCATGCGTACCTGCGTACCAGTTATGTGCACCCCTGGACATACTAATAGGTTGGTAGGGTTAACTCTGTCCTCCCTCTTCTAGTTTGCTTATCGTTTAAGAAGATTTTCACAAACTGTAATTATCTCGGTTTCGTCACCATTTTTATCTGTGGGGGTGAGGCGTAATCAAAGTAATTTTTCTCCTCTGTACTCCTCTGAGCTCATCAAAGAAATTAACAAAACATGTTGAGCAGCGTTTGTCCCTCTTATAGTGACAGCTGCTGTTTTCATTTAAGCATTTGCAAAAACAACCTCATCAGGAGGTAGCAATGAATACCCTGAAAAAAATACTCCTCGCTCTTATTTTGCGAGCCTTGTTTTTATTAAACTCACACATTTTGAGGCCAGGTTTTGAAGAATGTAGTGCATATGATGATTAGTTCCACTATCTAGTCTGTAGAGCAAATAAGCCGTCCTGTGTACTGCCTGAGATTATTCTACCCACCTGTTCTCAGTAGGCAGGCAACTTAGGCTACATTTAGTTGCAACACATAATTTATCTTATCTTTAAACATGTATAAATACAAACATGCACCTAAATTGTTAAATAAAATTCTAACCTAGTGTCTCTTTTAACTTATCATCCTGTTGCTGATCATGATTGACCAGCAAAGACACTTTAGACATTTTCTATTCCAGGAACCCTGTAAACAGCGGATGCAAATTAGCTGTTGTGCTAATTATGGCACATTTACATTGATGCTTTATGCTGACATGTTGATGAATGTCCTAATTCAAATAAATAAATAATAATAAAAAAAAAAAACAACAACTGTCAAGCATGGCGGTGGCAGCATCCTGATGTGGGGCTGTTTCGCTGCCATGTAACCAAATATTCATCAGTGATTTAGGTACAAGTGCATATTTACAAGTTAGAATCTCATAAAATGGCTAATTTATTTCAGTAATACGGTTAACTCATCTTTGGGGGAAAAAAACACTAACTTTATATTTGAAAAAGTCGACTTATATTTGATGCTTTACACAGGGGAGTATTTCAAGCATTTATTTGTTTGTTTTGATGCTTATGAAACCCAAAAATTAGTTTTTGCTGTTACTTTGGAATATTTTTTTTTAAATCAGTTTTTCCTTTTTACTTCTCTATTATCATGCTTGATTACAGGGAGCTTCTGCAGTAAACTGTCAAGTCAGTACTCTTGCTCATGATTGTGTAGGCTGTACCATAAATTACTTCTTATTAGTTGAATTTTCTCACCTTTGGGTTTTGAAATACATCACTGTGAACATTATGACTCCATATGAGTTTAATTTTCTTGAAACGCGAGTCATAAATTCATTCACTTTACCCCCTTTTTTAAACCCTTTTTGACCCTATGTGGATTAGGAAAAAACTAAAACAAAATGAAACTTCTACTTCTTGTTTATTAGGAATTGTTGCAGCTCTAGGTTGTCACCATTCAACCTGGAACAACAATGGCTTAATTAATTAATTAAAAACCCCAAAGTAGTAATAATTTTATGTCCCTTTATGATATGTGTTGAACCGCTGACTTAATTAACAAATGAAGATGTTTTATGAGTAACGTTTGTCTGGGCAGGCTGGTATTATACCTAATTACCTTTTATTATAACATATAATATTGTTAATAAGAAAATATGATGTTTCAGTCTCTGGTGTAATGAATCGGCTCTTTCTAAAAGGGTAAGAAATTAGAATAAACTTCTAATAAAGATCTGAGTCCTGCAGAGGAGCAGAGGTGTGGACGTTGAAAGGATGACTCGACTCAAGATAGCCTCGGGTCACAGACTTGGTGACTTGAGCCTCGATGATGATGAAAGTTGATGATGATGATGATGACAAATAATAGTTTAAGTAAATCCTAAAACGTACGGGAAGCCAATTTAGTAAAAAATAAAACGGGTTGAACGTGTTCCTGTCCTAGAGTGTCGTTTAAAAGGTGAGTTGCTGCCTTCTGAATAAGTTTACCGTCACCAACAGAGACTTGTGACTTGACTTGAGACTTTATTCTAAAAAGTTGAGACTTAGAGGCAGAAATAGGTCTATGCTGGCACATTCGTCCTCTCCAGAATTACAAGTTAACATTAAATGGAGCTTCAAAATCCAAACATTGCCGTCAGTCTTTCATCTGGATCCCATTAGCGGTAAATCGCACATCTGTCATTTCCATGTCTGCAAAAACTCTTTCACTCAACTGCAATAATATTTCTGTTGTACCACTTGAAAAAGCGACAAGGTGCACAAACAAAGCTCCGACACACTTACCATCCCACTTTACAGCCGTTAACCTGCACATAAAGGAGTCGTTCAGGTGAACGGCATTCTTCAGGCCCCACGCTGTATGTGTTTATGAATACTTACAGAGTGTATACACCCATGCTGGATGCACAGCACACGAGTTGTTTGTGCAGCCGTGGGAGTGTTTGCTTTGACCGTATTGATGCTGTAGAATAACTGTGAGCCTTTGAGCCAGATCTGCCCGCAGGGAGGGAGTCTCGCTCTCATGTTTCCATAGCTGGAGGCAGCTGCGGCTGTACAAACACACTTACTGATCAGCTGTAGCCTCACACACACGGTAAAGATGCTGATGCTACACGGCAGCGCGGACAGCAGGAGTCCTTACGAGGCCGTAATGTAGTGGGAAGGATTTTTTCCTGCTTTAAATGTTTTATTGTCAGCCGTGATTTTTTTTTTCCCCTTCCCCCTCCATTAAAACAAAATGTTTTCTTCAGCATCGTTTATATGCAATTAAAGTCAATCTTTATTTCTCAATGTAATGTTTCCCTTTATAGTGTGACGATGCAACCGTGCAAACCAAGCAGGCAGTTGATGTGATTTTAAAATTATTCAAGTACTCAATTTAATTTTATTTGTATAGCACTAATTCACAACACACCATCTCAAGGAACTTTATAAAGTCAATTCAATCCAATCGTCCAGACAGATTAGTTTCTTGCTAAGGAAACCCAGTTGATTGCATCAAAGTCTTGACAAGCAGCATTCACTCCTCCTGAAAGAGCGTAGAGCCACAGTGGACAGTTGTCTGCACTGTTGATGGCTTTGCAGCAATCCCTCATACTGAGCATGCATGAAGCGACAGTGGAGAGGAAAACTCCTTTAACTGGAAGGAAAAACCTCCAGCAGTACCAGGCTCAGTATGAACGGTCGTCTGCCACGAGCGACTGGTGGTTAGAGAAGACAGAGCAGAGACACAGAAAGCACAGAAGCACACATTGATCCAGGAATCCTTTCTATGTTATATGGTAATAGCGGATGATCTGACGCCCATAATGTGAGTAAATAAATAAAATAGAATTGAATTGAATGGTGTCACAGCTAGTAGAACGCCAGACCCCGTGTACCTACTATGAAGAGAAAAAAATAGAGAAAATAAAGCTTAAAGTTAAAATAACAAATAATGCAAAATTGGAGAACAGTAGGAGAAATTAGCAGTGATAAAAATAGATCCTGATGTCCTCCAGTAGCCTAAGCCTATAGCAGCATAACTACAGAGGTAGCTCAGGGTAACATGAGCCACTCTAACTATAAGCTTTGTCAAAAAGGAAAGTTTTAAGTCTAGTCTTAAAAGTAGACAGGGTGTCTGCCTCACGGACCAAAACTGGGAGTTGGTTCCACAGGAGAGGAGCCTGATAGCTAAAGGATCTGCCTCCCATTCTACTTTTAGAGACTCTAGGAACCACCAGCAGACCTGCAGTCTGAGAGCGAAGTGCTCTGTTAGGAACATACGGGGTAATCAGAGCTCTGATATAAGATGGAGCTTGATTATTAAGGGCTTTATACGTTAGAAGGAGAATTTTAAATTCTATTCTTGATTTAACAGGAAGCCAATGAAGGGAAGCTAAAATTTGAATAAAGTGATCTCTTTTTGATTTTCCATCAGTACTCTTGCCGCAGCATGAAACCTGGTTAATAAGGATTTAATTATAACATTAAAGGTTTGAACACAGATGTAACAGTATGTTAACTGCGTTGTTTTCATTTGTATTATCTGTTTTTTTATGTTTGAATAAGATGCTCATTGCATTTACCACACAATTGTTAATTCGGTCTTTTCTGTCAAACTCCTTGTTTGCACAATATTACTCCGTATTGTGGGTTTTTATACTCACGGCTTTTTTTCGCCCTTTTCTTCCGGTTTTCTTATTCAAGATTACCCTGAATTTCTTATCTTAACTCAATATAAAACTTAAAAAAATGACTTCTATTGTTTTTTATGTCTTGCATGTTTGAATTTGATATTCAGGCCCTTGTTTAGCAGACCTCCTAAAACATCAATATTCTCCCATTTCTGTTCAAGACCAATAAAGGAACAGCTAAATTCATCCAAGGTGTTCATAAAAAGCTAAAGTTATCCAACATGATGAATGAGCTCCAATACTGCCCAATTTAATCAAGCAGTTTTCCATCCTATAATTCTACTTGGTTACCAATCAAAATTCAGATTTTTTTTATTTATTTTTTCTGTTTTATTTCTTGGCGTAGATTATCCAAACTGTTTTCTTCTCTCCAGGATACCAATGCTGCTCATGTGAACAGTATAACAGATGTGAATATCTGGTCCAACTGCTGCAGTCTTGCATTTTTAATGGGAAATCAAATTTTCTACACTTGCTTTGGAGAGTAATTTTTTTTATCTGGAATCTTGTTTGTTAAGCATCTCCAACAACATCCTGGAGATGGTGCAACCAAACATCACTGTTTAGTACAGAGCACCAGCAGCTTTTAGACTAAAAGTCTAAGAAAAAAAATTCAGACAGAGGACAAAAAAAATTGACGAACTGATCCTAACAATACTCAAAAATGTTCTTAAGTGGTCATTTAATCCAAATCCAGATTATTTAAATACAAAACAGCAAGCAGAGGACGATAAGGTTGGGATAAATCACAGAGTTACAGTGGAGGACAACCATTTAGGTTAGGGTTGCCCAAAATGCGGCCTGGGGGCTGTTTGTGGCCGCTGGAATGCGTTTGTGTGGCCCCATGACCCAAATTCAAGAAAAGCACATATTTGACCTCTGAGCACAGGGCGTTCATGTAGCTGGAGCATTTTTTTTTTCTAGAGCTAAATTTTTACTGGCATTTTGAAATCTAACAATGGAAAATGTTATGAACAACACAAATTATTGATCCTTTAACAGTCATACTTTTTTATTTAACACTAATTAAGCCAAAAATATCCAGCAAGTTTAACTAAAAGAACAGAGATGAGTGCACATAAATCTTCATTTGATGTATTACTTGACTAAACATAGCAAATGTTTATAACAGAGTGAACCAAATCCTGTTCTTGTTGATGAAAAGAACACAAACGGAATATAAAATCAGTTGTCTCTCCCTAAATACATTTGAAACTATGCTAGGTTTTTTTTAATAAGGAAAACCTAGAAAACCCTTTTCACGTTTTTGGGTCTAAAATCTTTTACAGATATCTTTCCCTCAAAAATGACAATTTGTTTTGCTAAAATATTGCATGGGTAGTTTATTATAGCACAGTGAACAAAAATTGTTTTATTTCTGGCCCGCAAGCATAAAACTGGTTTAGGTTTTACTATTTATGCCAAATTGAAGAAACCTTCTTTGACCAATCTGTCTGAATGATTTGATTAAATTCAGCTTTGTAAAGTGCCTTGTGATGACATGTGTTGTGAATTGGCGCTATATAAGTAAAATTCAATTGAAGTAAAGTATGCTGATCTGTCTATTACTACTCCCAGATTTGCTACAGACCAAATGTTGATTTAAAAAATAAGACGGTAAGCAAACAAGTGTTCATATTCTTTTTAGGAAGGAGGACAATATGTGGACCTTACAAAGTCAGGAAAAATTTAAAGCTACTGTATTAAAAATGTGAAACTAATATAGAGTACAACATTTTTTGTATTTTCAGACTTTATTGAAGTCAGTTCACTACAAAAATACTTTCCTATTACCAAAGGGAAGTACAATAACTATTGATTACTTATTTAATTGCCTAAAAGTTCTTTGTCCATATGTCCATCCATCTGCCAGTTTATTTATTCATTCCCCACATCCAGCATCAATTAGTCAATATGTCCAGTTAAGTGAAATTCAGTTTGGTTCAAAAAACACTTTAAAATCAAAAGGAGATTTCATATATTAATTAATAGTTATTTAAATAAGTTTCAGTTCATTATGGGATTGTCTAAAAGTTGTATCCATTCACCTATCAATCTATTTGTCCATCCAGTTCTAAATTTTAACATCTGACCTTGGTCAAAATATCTAGTACTGTATAATGTATTAAAAATAGGCTAAAATTAACCTAGGCCTCGATAAATTTAAGTCTGGGTATAATTTTATAATGAAAAACTTTATAGGAACCTGGAACCAAGCCAATAATTGAACAAATATTTCAGCGTATGTATTCCGTTTTAAGTCCAGATTAGGCCACGGTAGGAGTGTTCACATCACTCCGTCCCTCCATTGTTCATTTCTACATCAGTTTTAATGTCTATTCGTCATTTGCTAATGTCACCTAATGACTGCCCAGTGTACAGTATAAATAATGTGTGTTTAACAAGTCCCTTTTATTAATTAGTAAGTCATTCAAGGGGCTCTTAATTAGTGGTTGACTAAAACATGCAGCTCCGAAAAGGTCAGCCATTATAACCTGTGGTGTATTTCTAAACGTTCAAAGAAAAGCGTGTAGATATCAGTCTTAATTAATAAGGTTATCTTCTAAGCTCATAATGTTTTTACTTCATACTTGGCTTGAGTTTGTAGAGTTTTAAATGCAATTATTGAGTTTTAATTTTAAAATACCAGGAGTTTGACTCTGGGAAATGAAGATGCGATTGTAAAACAAAACTGTGGTCAGGATTGAACCAAAATTTCATTGACTTGTCTAAACCTGGATTATTCTGACGTTTAGTTGTTTATTCTTTAGACTGACCAAACACAGAGACATTTGATTCAAATTGTGGTATCCATTCCAGACCTGTGCAAAATCTCATACGGATTGCATAAAGAGTAGCAACTGGGGAAGGAGGGAGTATGCATGTATGTATGTGTGTGTGTGTGTGTGTATATATATATATATATATATATATATATATATATATATATATATATATATATATATATATATATATATATATATATATATATATATGGACATATAGACATCTAATAGAGCTTTAAGGATGGGATTTGATGAGATAAAAATATTTTTTACAGTCAGCCCTTGTAGTATAAATTGATATTAAATGACTAAAATTGCCACATTAATATGCAAACCCCCTAAGGTTGAAGATTTAAAACTACAGACTACTTTTCCATTCCAAAAATTTGGCAAATTTGGCACCTTAATATCCAAGGAGCAAAAAGAAAAAGTTTAAATTAATACCCCCTTCACACTTATGCGCTTATGACAAATATATGGTTCTTTAGGTAAATAAATCTACAGCATCGCCTACTTGCCATAGATTTTTGGGTCGTTCCCCATAAAAGTTGTGGTTAGGGAATGCTGCAGTACTCGCCTACCATGCAACTGCTACCCAAGTATCACAGCAGTGTTCAGGTAATGATATTAATTTATCTCATCCAACACTATGCAAATGTTCTATCTGCGCTGGTGAAGAACGATTCACCACGGGATGACACTAAAAGTGAAAAAGACTGCATGACCTTTTTTCCACTAAATTTAGCGAAATATTTTATGGCCACTTGGTGACACCGAGACTATACATTCAATTCCAAGATGGTCAGATTATATTTAAATAAGGAGGATAAAAATATAACGGCTAAAGTAACGTACCCCGTCCTGATGCAGCAGAATACTGTGAACTCACCATCTATGATTTCAGTACACATACACTACACAAACCAGGGACACATGAAGAGGCACACATACTTCAAAGATCTGACAAGGCTTTGATTTTCCACAAAATCCTCTATATTTCCTTATGTTTAGACCTGTTTAACACTCATTGCTCAATGTGACAACTGATTTGTTTAGAAAGGAGAGCTTAAATGCAAGATGCTGATGACAGTCCAAGATAATCCTTTATTGATTGTGGAAAACAAAAGTATTTTAAGGCAGTTGAAGTTGTTCATTACAGCTATAGCCATAATCTTGAATTTTGTTTTAATTTTTTGAGCTCGTTGTTGAGTAATTAAATTAAAGTTAAAGTTTCTCAACACGAGATGTAAATTATCACTGTAGGGGCACTGCTGAAATGTCGTGTGTGCCAGAGTTAGAGGCCTAAGCAGCACTTAAATCAGCTATAATTGTACCTTACCACTTGTTCAGAAGATCCTTTGTCGTGCGTCTCATTGAACCCCGGATCTCCTGGATGGGAAACCACAACAGTGTATTAAAGATGATTAAACTATTAATGATAAGTCATTGTTTGTGAAATTTTCATAGCCGTTTGGAAAACCTTAGTCTTCTTTTTGGGGTCCTTATGTTTAATAATCTCAATTTACACTTAATAAGGTAGAAACAAAATCATATTCACACCTTTCTTAATTAATTTTTCTATGGAAAGATATGGATGAGATGAACCAGCAGGGAAAGGCTCTGCAGGTTCATGTTTAATCTGCAGCCAACAAACAGATAAACATGATAAACTTCTTTAAGGGAAGCTAACATGCTGTCCTCGACAAAATCTCAGGATGCTATGTGGGCGCTGATTTAAAAAACAAACAAGCTAATGAACGACAGAACAGAGCAGGTGCGCACAAGAAGGCCAGATGAGTATTTTTTGCAGTGACGTGGTTCACGCTAAACAACACATCTCACTGGCTCCATGCTGAGTTCAACCTTTTGACAAATAAGTGCGAGCAGCTGCAGCGGGCTCTGCCTGACATTTTATTGGAAATAAGTGGAGCTATATACTGAGCCTTTCATTTCGTTGTTACTTACTAACAAGACGATACATCTATAGTCTTTGACAAAGGGATATAACTATTGGCTGAAGGCTTCTGCTGCATCATCAGTGCCTGGGGATTTAGATCTAGTTTCACCATGACAGAAAAAATGAAAACATTCAGAGTAATTTAGAAACTTCACCTTTCAAATAAAATGGCTTTCTCCTACTTATTTCCACTGACATTTTTCAGTTTCGTTGTTCCCCTCTGTGTGGTTTCTGATTCTTAAAGCCCAGGTGTCTTTGCATTTGTTTTACTGTTTAAAATGGTGAGAAAATTCTCAAAATGAGAAGATTTTCCATTGTTTATATATAACAAACAAACCATATGCAACATAATTTTTTGTGTGTAAATATGTAAGACATAAACATTTTTCTAATATTGTCACAACCACAAGTGTAAATGTGTTTCATTAGGATTGCATGTGAAAGACCCACACAAAGTAGTGCATCACTGCAAGTTTTATTTCCCTTTGGGATCAATAAAGCATTTATGAATTGAATTAAAAGGTTAATGAGGTATTTTAAACAAAGCTCTGAAAAGTGTGCCATCCATATTTCACACGATACTTTGAAGAACCGCCTTTCACTACTACAGGTCCAAGCTTCAGTCGGTATCCATCCACCAGCTGAAATGTTTTGCCTGTTTTAATTTATAAGAAATAGCTCAAGATGGGACTGGATATAGAGCATCCATGAACATCTGTCTATCAAGTCTTACCACTGATTGTCACTTGGGATGTAGGTCTGGACTTCTAAACCACTGAATTGTGTTTTTGACAGTTGTTGTTTTTGTTTTGCTGGGAGCTGAACCTCTGCCCCAGTCTCACATCTTTTGCAGCATCCAACAGGTTTATCTTTATCCAGCTTTATGCTGGTGAAAATTCTCTGTCACCCAGGTCATGATTAATCCAAAAAAAAAAGTGTTAAAAGAAAACAAAACAACTGGACTTCTATTCTGAAACGATGGGAAGGAAGCCATTTACGTAAAGCGAGGAAGAAGCAATTTTTAACAGAGGAGGAGGGCTCAGGTTTCAACTTTCAAAAACTTACAACACAGCGATAGGTTTGATTCCTGCTAAGTTTCACCGTAACTCACACCTCCATGCATGTGACCACAACATTCCTCCTGTGAGCCATGCAGACGATGAGCCTAACGACTCTCTATTGTTGGGCCGATCAGTTCCAGGTGAATCTAATTTCTAACGAGGCCTCATCAGCAGGTCTATAAAGCTTGCAACTCCTCACTACTCCAGACGTTTTGAATTGAGAAAGCTTCCTGGATGGGAAGCAAAACATCTTTAGCTTCAGTCCAGTTGTTTTATTTTCATTTTTTAACCTTTTTTTTTATTATTCATCCAGCTTTCCAATCAACTTTTACCAACTTCACTGACCTTAATGGAAGACTAAGCATTAGCAGAGCATGGTGCTCCCTCTACCCAGTTTCACAGTGGGGACGGGGAGATTTGCAGGATCAGTTCTTCTCAGTGTTTTAAATGTTTGCAGATACGTTATATTTTTGTCTCATCTAATCACCCCAGTGCCAATTTTTGTGCTAGATTTAATTTAGGGGCATCTACGTACCCCAGAAGGGGTAAATTACAAATGCATGCCACATTTTCAGTTTTTTTTTTTCATGCAACACACTTTGTAAAGCTATGTATCATTTTCCTTTAACTTCATGAACAGATCTGTGTTGGTCTATTACGTGAGAACCATGTATATTGTGGTTGTAACAAGACAATTCTGGAAAACTTGAACTCTCAGAATATATTTCAGTTTAAAACATATTTTCAGACAATTGAAGAAAAATAAGGACACAAGCTTGATGAATGTAGCTGCTCACTCGTTCTCTGAAGTTTTACATCAGAAAGATGAAGGAATTGTTGTTTGTGGCAGGAGTTTTGTCCCAGATGGTCGGGTGTTTAGGGACAGACAGGTTTTTGTCGCCGCGCTAGTATAAAAACGCAGCGCAGGGACCTCCTGCTGAATGTTGAACTCCTCTGACAAGTACAAGCACCAAACCTGCGCACACACACCTACCGGCTCGCACATTCACAAATGTTCACGTACGCGGTGCCGACAGCACTTAGCCACAAGGGCTCACACAGGCGGAATCACACCATGCCTGAGGAGACGCGGTGGGAGGTTGCCTCTTTGTATGACCTGTAATGAATAGCGCTGAGAAACACTCACACACTGAAACTATCACAACTTAGACGGGGCATCTGTGTTTGTTGTGATCTGGCTTCTTTTTTATGCTTTGTTGCACTTCTATTGGCAGATAAGAGACAGAGTAAATGGGTAGAAAGTGACACTTTGACACAGACAGTAATAAGGTGTTTTTTTTTTTCTCCTCCCAGTGCTCCATGCCCTCCTGTATCGTGGCCTTCCATGTGACGTGCGCCTTCGACCACGGCCTGGAGATGAAGACCATCCTGGCCGAAAACGACGAGGTGCGCTTCAAGTCCTTCTGCCTGGAGCACAGCTCCACTACCGCCAACAGCGCGCCCAGCGTGGCCAACGTAAACCACACGGTCACTCCGAGCACCAACGGAGCGGCCAGACCCGACTGGGCTCCCGGCTCTGAACTGCGGCCAGAGCTGCACCACGAGCTAAACGTCTGCGGCGACCCGGAGCAAAGCAGAGTATCTCACCCAGTCTCGGTGTCGGTGTCGGCGTCCGAGAGAGCCGAGCGCGACCAGCTGGAGAGAGAGAAGGTGAGCCAGAGGAAGCAGAAGCTCCAGGAGCTGGAGGATGAGTTTTACAGACTGGTGGACCCCAGCGACGTCGCTCAAAACCTCGGGCTGCCGCTCTTACAGGTATGCTAACCTGCTGGGACGAATGAAGTCATAAGCAACACTTAATGTCACACACACACACACACGCACTCATCCGTACCAAAAATAACATTCTCCTTCAAGCGGTGGCTCATGATTAATTACGAAGTACGCATCGTTGGGCTGGGCTAAAGAGTCGGTGATGAAGATGTCAAAATAGCAGGAAGTATGTTTAACACCACAGGCTCTGTGTGACTGATGTTAGAGCTCAGGAAATCAACAAGCAGGAGCTGCATATTGATTCACACTAGCAGAACGTCACCTAGTCTGATGCTTTCATTAAGGCAATAAATCCTAGAAATATGATCCCTTTTCACTGCATTTTGAGGCAAATACGGCTAAAAATACAGATGCATCTCATTCATTTATCATCAGAAATCTAACTTATTTTAGTTCATTCAGATTCATGAAACACAGAGTAATGTTTTGCAAATGTTGAGTTCTAATAATGTAGATGATTGTGTTGCTGCTACTGTAAACCCAGAATTCAAATTCTCAAAAGATAAAAAAAAAAAAGAAGTGTTTTTGTATGACAGAAATTTATGTCATGAGGGCGAGAGACAGCAGACCCAACAAAACAGACCAGGGATTACTTACAACCTCGGCAGAGCCACAGGATGATCGGCATGTGATAAAGCCCTGATTGTAACTCATAAAACATTGTAATTCAATTCAATTTTATTTATATAGCGCCAATTCATGAAACATGTCATCTCATGGCAGAAATTCAATCAGATTATACAGATTACAGTGCAGGTACAACATTTAATAGATGTCAGGCTGTTGAGTTTTTGCCTCCGCAGAATAACGTCACAAATAGTTAACCGAGAACCAATAATTGATGGAAAGCAAACACTGATAATTACTAATAATAACTCCTGACTCTTAAAAGGGAAGATGAGAAAAAGGAGACGCCTGTGGAAAAGCTTATGGCTGGAAAAATAGGCAATGATAAGACATCTGTTGCAGCAACATTCACGCAGCAAAGGGTTTTATTTTTCTTTAGCAGTGAAACATTTTATCTGCAAAGGCTGAAATCACACAGTGTGAACCTGCTTTAAATAAAACTTTTTTATTCACTCTGGTATGCAAATGACAATCCAGAAACTGTTATCTGTTTGGCTTTGATGTCGACATTTCAACCTGTAGCTCTTTTTAGTGTGGGTTAATATGTTAAACAGAGAGAATTGATGAAAGACTGTCTCGATCGTTTCAAGTTAATAAAACCATTTATATTATCTGAACTAAAGCTGAGCAAAGATCCCTTTGGTGACGATAAACTGCTTTCTAATAAAGAGTAAGTGGTTACTTTGAAAAAGGAAATTAGGTGTTTGTTTTTTGTAAATCTAGGGCATGCACATACACATTATTGCTAAAAATTCCTCCCCCCTCCTTTTAAACCTTAAAAATTAAGGTGTAAGAAAGTTTATGTTGAATAGTTTTGCACCCTACAGGACTGAGTTTAATCACAAAAACTGTCCAGAAGTTACATGCATAAGGCGGAGAGGGCAATAAAGTACAGTAGAATAGCAGAACTGCACAATATAATGAATCGTGATCGTTGCAAAGGGACTGCATGGATGCAAAATGTTGCAGGTAATCATATTTCGAGTGCCCTGTTCTTGATGAACACACAGGATGTGTATTTTTAGTGAGTGTGATGCTGAAGATCAAAAACAGTGTGGACACTGATGAAGAAAATGTCAGGAAAAAGGGACAAACCGTCCCGATATTCAGCAAAAGTATCACAGTTGCATGTTTTCCTGAAATCGTTCAGCTCTGTTATGTAAAGGAATAAATAAAAGCTGCAGCCTTGGACAAAAAAAAAAAAAACACTTGGAAGGTAATCTGCTGCTTCGAGGATCAAGGTGTATAAGAGTATGGTTGAAATAAAAACACGGCTGGAATTTTCTCATCGACGGGCAGCTTTTGTCAACCTTGTGCTGATATAAAAACGTTATCCTCAAAGCTTTGGAAATCCTGTGCATAAAAATGGCCTTAAAAAAGGCTAATTTGCTCTGTGACAAGAAATACAGAAAAAATTTCCAGACTGATACAACACAAATACAACACAGTAACTCAATTACATTTATCCAGTTACCAACAGGTTTTTTTTTAGAAAGCCTTTAAACTATATGTTCTGAATTTCTAATGAAACTATAAACATTAATTATTTGAGTCGTACTGTCTGCAAGCTGAACTACTTCCTGCAACTTGAGCAGCTGTTTTGTAGTTCTCACAGGTGAGCAGGTCATTAGTGCAAACCTGCAGTGCATTTTACGATGCCCAGCACTAAAAAGGAACAAAACATTCAATATAAATGCATTTCTTTTTTTTTTCTAGGTGGATTTCTTATATCAGTTCTGGAAGTTAAAGAGGAAGGGAAACTTCAATCAGCCTCTGGTCACTTTAAAAAGAGACGAGGTGGACAACCTGGCCCAGCAGGAGCAGGACGTCCTCTACAGACGACTCAAACTCTTCACACACCTCCGCCAGGACCTGGAGAGGGTGAGTAGGACAAGTAAAAGTCTATATGTGGCCAGTATGAAGACGCTGAAGCTTATTGGGGTGTGCATAGTCACTGTATGGTGCCATGCTTGGGTGAACTGTGTTTGGTTTGATTTTTTTTTTCCTGGTGATCAAGTGTTACTCTAAATGAAAGGCTGTAGATGGGAGTCTGTGTGGAAGTCCAAGAAATGGACCGTTGTTCTGGTGAACGTCCTGGATTTGCTCTTAAAGATCAACCTCTGGCATCCTAAGCCTGCTTCCAGGCTCCATCATGGTGTGTTTTGGGTGAGAAGAAAAGCTTCCAGTGAGATTTTTCAGTCTTTGTTGCAGACCAGAAGGTGGCGAAATGAATACAAACGCATAGCTATGTTAGTCTGAACAAGCTAACTTGGACTCTTGGATAAATAATCACAGCAAATCTTGATATTTTTGGATGAGTCTTGGTTGAACAGAGGGTGCTTCTGCTGACCTAATAAGAGTTGGAACACCTCTAACTCTTGGTGTCATTGTTTAAAATGTTGGTGAAGGAAGATTGGTACGGATAAATGGAAATAGTAATGTTTTCCAGAACCTTTAGATCTGAGAGTTACCTTTGTAGAACTTTAAGGGGTGTCTAATTAAAGTAAAAATGTGCAATGAGGGATGGAGGTTTGTTCCCAGAGGTTCTTTTATCAGTCAGGCACTGGATGAACTTTGCAAAATTACGGAAAACATGGAAGTTTTTCCATCTTTGGTAGGCCTGTTGTGATGAGCTACAAATCAATTAATCACACAATAAATATTAATCACATGATTAATTAAAATAAGCTTGATAATTTGCATATGCATTCTAGCTTTTTTCCCGTTGTGTTTGCCTCTTCTCTCTCTGGATAAAAAAAGTTTTCGGTACGGTGCATCGGCGCCTACGCATTACTCCCTTCTCAATTCCTCAGTGTAGGAGGAGTTAAATGTTGTCAGGTGGTTATGCTCAAAGGTTAGCACGAGAGCCTCGTGAGGGAGAGCCAGAGACACGCCTGTTTGAAAAAAAAAATGGAATCGGTGTCAAAGCCGACCACTGCAGTGTGGCACTGGTCGCCAAATGATGGCGACCAGCTGCTTAATCCATCTGAGCCGATATGTCAAAAGGATGTACTTGTGTTATGATGCAGTTATCATATTAGTTGAAAAAGGTCTCCAAATGATAATATTGTGGTTTATTGGGATAATCTTCTGTAAAATCTATCGTCCAGCATAATGTGTTTTCGTGACAGGCCTAATCTCTGGTTCAGTATGGAAAAGAATACGAGGTATGGAAAGACATTTGTATTTTTAGGCTTTTTTACCCATCCCATTGTCTAAAGGTTGTATTCATCTATCTGTTTTCTTGTCCATCCATCTTTTCATCCATTTTGTGCATGCATTCAGCCATTTATGCCTCCATCTATTAGTCCTTCTGTTCGTTTTCCATCCATCCATCCATCCATCCATGGTTTCATCCCTCCTTTAGTAATCTTTTCATCCATACCTTTATCTGTTTATCCATTTTTCTATCCTGTATCCATCCATTCATCCATCAACCTCATATCCTTCTCCCTTCTCTGTTAACTGATCTATTGATTCATCATCCAAATGATTGTACAACCATCCATACATTTATTTATTTATCTATCCATTTCCCACTCTTTTGTCCATGCATTCATGCATGCATCCCATAGTTCCCAATGCTCATCTATCATCCATCCATCCATCTTTTTTGTCAATTATCTATCCATTCAGACGTTTTTATTTAAAACAAGGACATTGATAAACAAATAAACAATATTTGTAAATATGCCAGATTGTGTTCCCACCTTAATTTACATCCTTTTTTTAACTTAGCAGGTTAATGCTTATAGCATTTATATAATAGTGCACTGAATGTATAACGGGAGTCTGCTATCAAAACATCATCCTAAAGCAGTAAAACATTTGGGGAAACAGATCTGACAAATAACGTTACAGTAGGTAAATTGCAGTTAAACCTCCAACCATCCATCCAGTCTCTGGTTTTGCGGGTTAGAAATTTAAAGCCGTGAACTCTGTAAAAACATCTGTTTCTTAAACTCTGGAGAAGTCTGAAGTTTTCATGTAAATAATCCAAAGGAAAAATGTAAAACCTAGAACCATACAAGTGCCTTTGCTGATACTCTTCACTGTATTAACAATAGAAGTTAAAACATCGCTCTCTCTGGGGAGACGAATCCTAACCACCCTGTCATTACCCAGTTTCTCGGATTATTCCCCATGTCTGTAATGTTGCTCCTGGCTCGTGTTTACAGTATGAACCTGCGGTGGATGACTGGCGTTTTCTGCTCCAGAAACCTTTTTCTGACCCTGCAGTCATATGATTCATCCATCAGATTTGCTGGGCAGCTCACAGCCATAACCCAAAATCGTCTGCAGTCTGTGTTCAGTGGTATGGAGATAAATGAGGTTTAATTAAGAAGGAAGACCTGGTTTGATGTGCTGCTTTTTTTTTTACTTTAAATCCTTTTTTGAGATCATTAAGGCAATCTAAAATGCATTTTATCTCATGGTATTGGGCTCTGATAACCCAATTACCAGTTACTTCCAAGGAAACCATCATAACATCTTGCCAATCAATTTTCTCTCAGTAGACCGTAAACTAAACATTCTGGTTTCTGTGTAATATTTCTTCCCTCATTTCTCTGGCATGTGTTTTCATGCAGTCCATTTGGCCTGCTCTGAACTGGTTTGGTTTAACTCGGCTGATTCAATTTGGCTCACAGTGGGGCAACCATCTGGCAATTAAGCGGCATGCGTTTCAACCAGACTACTTAAGACTCTGTACCAAACCGAAGAACAAAATGCAAACACGGCACATAAATAGAGGCTGTCTTATTTCTATTTGCCGATTTCATCTCCACTGGGTAGAGCAGTTGACCTCCAGGATCTCTCGGGATTTATTTGGTTTTTGAATAACAAGTCTGGGCATTTTTGCTTAAAATATTAAAGTAAATGAATCTAACTTCTTCTTAACAGCAAAAAAATATAGTTTTATTGGCGTAGAGTAGACCAACTGTTATGGCAACAACATACTGAGGGTGTTTATTTGGTCGTTTTCTATCTAACATACAATGATAAGCAAAAACCTACAGAGACATTTCCTTTATATAGGCTCGTGTAACTGTAGCTACACCACTCCTGCCTCCAGCGGTCAGGCTTTATTGATCGTTGCAGACCTCGCTAACCTCCTGACCAGTCAGCGTGTCCATCGACTCTATAACTCTTCTCCCTCCGGGACTGGCCCGTTATTGATGTGTGAGTTGCGAGGTGAGGGATACCACTTCAAGGCTCTAAAGTCACCTCAGTTTATCTCATCAATAACGGGTCGAACCGCTGATTTAATGCAGTCTTGACAGCATGTTAAATGCCACAAAAACAGGTATTCGAATGGCTGCTCGCATTAAAACGAGCAGGAATTATCACTTGGAGACATTGTAAGTATTTGGCATCCAAGTGCTGCACTTTCATGCAGAATGTCCGATACAAAACCAGCAATCTAATTAATGGTCTCTTATCTGAGATCAAGTCCCAAAAGTAATGAGTCTAAAAGGGGAACAGAGATATCCCTCTCACCAGTGACCCTTTCCAGCTCATTCTGGGGGATCCCAAGGAGTTCCCAGACCAGAGCTGATTAATTGCCCCTCCAGCAGATTCTGGGGCTGCCTTAGGGTCTCTGCACAATTGGATCTTCCTGGAAAATCTCAGATGTCTAAAACCACCTCGGTTGACTTCTTTCAAACTGGCGCTGAGGTGATTCTACTTTATGCCTTTTTATCTCAAACAAAACTCCAACCCTCTCTAACCACCCCATCGCTCACATTTCAAAGACCTCTTGAAACACCATCAACGCTGACCAATTTCACACTTGACAGCAAAATGCGTGTCTGTGTGTTTATATGTAAATTCTGAACCGGTGTCTCACCAAACATTTCATTATGGTTATACAATGACAATAAAGACTTGATTCTTGATGGTAAACAGTTCAACTAGTGTATTTGTTTTCGGACTATAAGTCTCTTAGGGATATGTCGCATCAAAAAATGTGTCATAAAGAGGAAATAAAACACACATAAGTCCCATTGGACTATATGCATTTATTTCACAAAATCCCAATGCTAAAAACTGACATTTAATCTGGTAAACCAATTTATTCAATTACACAACTGCATCCACAACAGGCTGAATAAAATGGAACATACCTGGGAGGTTGAATGGGGTAAATGAGCATAACAAACCACCAACTTGGAAAGTTCTCATCAGCGCATTTCAGCATAACGGTCCGTAGCAAAATTACGCTGAAATTAGACCGTGAGCGTAACAATGCTACGTGCAAAGCTAACAGTACGACACGGATGTTTGAGATCAACATAAAGCTCACGTGCATCAGCGAAGTTGTAAACCACCTGGACAACAGACCAATAGCTAGCGCTAGCTGTTACTAGCTTCACGGACAGCCCAATGACCGGGTTCTGTCTCGGTCTGGGCCCTTTGAGCTGCACCACGCAACGCTCCATAGTGTGAATCCAGACTGAAACAGTGAAACAACACTGTCTAAGTCTTTGTTATCTATAAGTTAATATTTCAATATGTTTTTAAGTGGTACAAGAGCAGCATATAGTTTTCACAAGTCTAGAGCGCCCTCTAGTGGCTGTAGACAGTAATGTTTTCTTCATGGTTCATGTTGGTCAAAATGAATTACGATTTAAACTGATATAAGTCGCACCTGAATATAAATCGCAGGATCGGTCAAACTATGAAAAAAAGTATGCTTATAGTCTGAAAAATACAGTATGTATAACATGGTGGTACAGATGACTACTTAGATGTCACTCTTTTATACTTCCAACAAATTTTGTTAAATTAAAATCTTAGAGCATTTGGAATTACAAAATAGTTAATAACCTTTATGGGCGGGTGTGCTAATATCAAGTCATTATTCGAATATGAAGTAAAGTTATAAAAAAAAAAGAAAGACTGACATTTGTATTTATGAGGCATGTTGGGGTGAAGCAGTTCAGTCACTGGCTCTTCCAAATTGAGTCACATCCTTCTTTCACAGTCTGAGAGAAAGCCGCATTGATTCTTTGTGCTGCTGGCAGGATTGATCTCCACTTGGTCACATATTGTCCGAACGAGAGCTGACAGCTCACCGCTACCGATGCCACTGGTTGTCAATAAGCTGGACGAGCTCCCTTACTCTTCATCTGTCTTCTTTAATTTGACTCCTCCTACACGTCCCATCCTTTAACTCTCCTCGTCTCTTAAACTTTGCCTCTCCTTCTGTCTTACTTGTAGGAATCACACATATTACCCTTAACTATTAGTTTTAACCTTTATTCTTATTAGTTCTTTAGAAAGGCTCCAAAATTCTCCCACAGGATGCTGCTGTTGTGTTTGTGTGTCTGCGTGCAAGAGCATATTCCAATCATCCCAGGATTTTCTGTCAAATTGAAAAATCTTCTTCACGCCACCATTCGGCATCCCTAGACCCCGACCCAATCAGGACCCGGCGGCCGAACCCTCCAGCCTGCTGCTTTTGTGAATAAATGTGTGTACGTGCTAGCATATTTGTGCTGGAGGATCCAGGGGGCTAATGTCGGGGTGGATTATCCCCCCCCTCCTCTTCCTCTTTGAAGTGCTGCCAATGGAACGAATTGCACCGTGCTGTCCCTAATGCACTGGTGAGCTTTCTCCATTTCTGCACTCCCCTCCTGAGTGCTATCCAAAAAAAAAATCTTGTCCCTAGTCAATATCACCACATTACTCATCCAATCAGTATGCAACAAGTCAAACCCATGTGTGGCACACTGACTGGATATAGAAGGCTGTATTATATTTTGGATTCAAAGGTATACATGTGTATTTTTTTATACATCTAAATAGCTTAGTGGACATTGTGGCTTTACACTTCAGGTTTTTTTAAAAGCATAAATAAGCTGTGTGTAGGACCAAACATTTAAATTTAGGGTTTTAGTTTTATGCTCAGGAAGCTGATAGCATTTGCATTGCCTCTTCAGTGGCAAATTATTTGTTTTCAGGAGCTCGTGTGTTGTGTTGGGATGTTTTAGCAGGCCCATTAGCATTATAAGGCATTAGCCTTATAGCAAACATGGACCCCAAATACGCTCCAAATAGTATTTATGGCTATCAGGGGGGGAAATGGAAATTCATTATATATATTTAAACAACACGGCTTCTTTTTTTTTTAAAGTTGCCACTGGTATACGCGTTGGCACTGAAATAACTTGTAGTTTCTGAATGACATAGCCCTCTTTACTTTTTAAAATTACTTTATTCTGCATAAAATCTTTAGTCTTTATTTAATATATTTCAAAAACATAAATATAAACAAATACTACTTAAATAATTAGATAACATTAGTTGCACTCCAAGCTGTTCTTCGTGGTATGCGTATTATGTACAGTGATATTGCAATAATGATACATTTGTGATATATTGTGCAGCCATGTGAGTTGCAGACTTATGTTTTTTCTGATTCCTGTTTTGATTTTCAGATATTTTCCCCGCATCCATTAAGCATCAAAGCAGTCAAACTACTAAGGGGACAACCTGTCAGATCCTTATGAGTTTACAGAGTTATTTGTGATTGTTGCAATAACGGGGTTAAAAGTAGAGCAACAGCAAAGAGAGCAGAGAGGAGACCCGCTCTGTTTTCACATTGCAAATGTATAACTCTAAGCTGCCGATGATTACAAAGCAGTACATAAATATAGTAAATACAGTTTTTAATCTAGTCTCTTTTTGTCCTCTCTGAAACTGTTGCACTAAAATAATTACCTTATTACCACGCAGCTTGAATAAATGATTCACTTTGTTCAGCGTGTAGGCCTCTGATTACTATGTTGTTGATAAAGTTAGATGCAGGCAATGTGGATTCAGGCAAGGTATAAAAATTCATGCAATATTTCATAAAGTAATGTTAACATATGTTGCATTTCAATTACATTTTAACAACAGTTACACCCCTGCCCCTACATTGTAATGTTGGCGTTGCTTAACGTAGAGGTTGCACAGTATTTCAGACACCTGCTCACTACTGAAATATATAAGTTTACTATCTAACCTTTGAAAGATTGGGTGAGTAGATACAATAAAATCAGATTTGTTTAGAATTTACTGTCGCTAAGATGGCATACTATGTCATACAAAGCCATTAAACAATATATGTTGTGTAACTTACTGAACATAAACACTTTTGTTACTGTTCCAGTACTACAAAACAAACCAGGTCTGATATTTGTATAGATATTTTAAACAAATTCTCAGCAGCACAAACCAAATAACTTTCTAACCAACATACTTTTGGTCTAAGATAACAATGGTGGTTATGCTTGTCAGAACTATGCAACCCACAGCAGCGATAAGAGCAAATCAGAGAGCCCAGAGTGTCAAATACTAAAGGCCAGCATGAGATTATTAAACATAAGCCTTTGATTTGTTTTGTTGGACTGGAAAGCAGCCACAGAGAAGAAGAATGTGTTTGTATTCCTCAGAGGTATGTAATAATCTGCCAAGAATTTTATTGACTTAGGTTTAATTTCCCAGTGAATACAGGAATAATGAAAATCTAACTTATGCAGTCATAAAAGTCAGAGAGGGCAAGATTCTGCAGTAAATACTCGCATGTTGAATAATTTAACTACATTTTTGCCACATTTTCAGCAAAGCATAAGTAAAGCTTATGACTATATTAAACTCTAATGATCGTACATGCTTGACTAAATCTAAAGGCATAAGAATACACAAGAAACAAAAGTTTAACTTATTTAAACACTGGAATTTTGTTATCTCCAAAACATATTTATTGTTTACAGAGAACCAGCATTTGAATTCTTAGGTAATCTTTAATAGTGCAAACAAAAGGGCCTTTAGCACTGTGCCACAGTGCTGTAAAAAAGTAATTCCCCCTTAAAGAGTTTACTTCTGGTTCTGCCACTCATAAATGTTTCATGTCATCAAACACATTTTCGCATTAGACAAAGATAACATGGGGAATGTAAATGCAGTTTAATTTATAAATTATATTTTAATTTTTCAGTGGGAAAAAAACAAAACAAACCACCATGAGCCCGTGTAAAAAGCTAACTACGCTCTTTACTTTGGTTGAGCGGATTTTGTAAAGCTGCACTCAGTTCTAAATAAGATAAGAAATACCTGTATTGACCCATAACAATAGAAAAATCTGGCCGTGACAGTGGCAAAACCGCATAGTTTCACACTAAATCAGTAATGTAAAAACAAATTAAACTAATCTAAAATTAGTTCTAAAGCAACAGAGAATAAACTTATCAGAAAGGCAGAAATAAGTATTGCACAATTTTTGAGAATATGGTGTATTCAGATAAAGATTAAATATTCCAGTTAAACAGATGAAATGCAGCAGCGTTGCGTAAAGACAAATATTACAGGATTCGGTCAGTACCTATAAAACTAGGGCTGGACGATAATCCAATAACGATACATATCAATTGATAGACTTTTATTGATGATAGAAAAAAAGGGTCAATAAAAAGTTCAACAGAGCAGTTTTCCTACCTTTTACATTCTAGCCTATCATGTAGGTTAATATTTCAGTCATTACATTCTCCCAACCAATCACAGCGCAGACCAAGGAACGCTCCGTCACCAAGCTCCGCCCTCTTCAAAGAGTTCGGAGAGCACACCTTTTTTTTAATTTTAAAAACTTGCAGTTTTGGTAAAAAGTTGGTTGAGTTTGAATTCAGCGTTTGTGAGTTCTGTATCTATAAATAAATAAATAAGCAACAGCATAAAACGGCCAGGGCTGCACTTAAAGTATGTTTTGAATTTGTTGATAATTATCGATATCGATCAATATGATTTCTATTTTATCTTTATACTTTTTATCTATATCGTCCAGTCCTATATAAAACTACCGAATTCGGTACCCAGACTTGGTGAAAATGGACATTTCTGGAAAGTGTGTCCCTTTAATATCTGGTTTAAGACAAACAGCATTTCCTTTAAAACAAAAAAGGAAATACCTGTAATCAGACATGGTGCAGGTCTTGAGCTTCTCTGCTTCTTCTGGACTTGGTGACTTGACATAACTGATGGAAACATGAATGTTGCTACATAACAGGAAACGTGTCTGACCATCAGTTCAGATCTTAGGCTTAAGCACAGTTGAGTTATATAGACGGACAAAGAGTCAACACACATCCCGGATGTCCACCTCTGAATAAATCACAGCAACAAAAGTCAGAGTTTTGGAAACGTTTAGTCAAGATCTCCACTTGAATCCAATTAAGATGCTGTGGCTTGATTAAAACAAAGAAAATAGGCTTTGAATATTCCTCCACTGGCTGCAATTTTTAAAAAGCCCCTTATTGCCAGTTATTGTAAATGCTTGATAATGTCTCTGTCTGATAATAAATTTGGTTAAATGGTCTGAAACTTTCATTGTGACTGCAGAGTAAACAAGAGCCAAACACAGGAGGCCGCTTTATCACGGCACACTGCAAAAACGGAACTTAAAATAAGTAAAATGTTCTTAAAATGTGTGTACTTTTCCTTGATTTGAGAAGGTTAATAAGATTATTTGCAAATGGAATAAGATTTTTGCACTTAAAATAGGAACAATTCATCCCCATCACTTTATTTCAAGTGCAGGATGTCTAATTATCTTATATTAGGGGTAAAAATACTCATTCCATTGGCAAATAATCTTATTTACCTGCTCAAATCAAGGACAAATACACTAACTTTAAGGACATTTTACTTATTTTTAGATCCGTTTTTGCAGTGCACCGTGGGAGAGAACAGGTTAAAGAGGAGGATGAGTAACTTTAGGCCAATAAAAGAGGAGCTGAAGGCCAGCTCCATGTGGGACCTGCCTCGTTAGGAAAGCAGGTGTGAAAGTATCTTGTCATGCCTCATTTCCACCTGTATATTTTTCATGTTTAAAACTACTCAAACCAACCCCCCTCCCCCATCAGCAGCCCGGTACCGCCGCCAAGGCTGGCAGAGCGTCTGATGGCACGGCGCCGTTCTGTGTCCTGCCCTCTGCTCTCTCACAGTAAATACTTGGCAGCGCTCTCGGCCCAGCAGGTCAGCAGTTCCACACCCAAGAGGCCTCTCAGAGCGTGGACAGAAAAGTACACTTATGAAACAGCCTTCTTAAGGAACGGACAGCAAGGGGGTGTTTTTGATTATGAGCGGCTAACGTGTGTTTAATATAACTCCCTTTTCCCTCTTTTGACCTCCTTGACGTGTAAGAAACGGCGATAGACGTAGAGGAGAAGTCATGTTTAATTAAATGAAGGAGTAATTATGGAATACGATGAGGGCTGGGGGGAATAAATCGTGTGGATGTAGGGCAGTGGTGAGCTTAAGGATGCCCGTTTGGAAGCGGCAGGTAAACTTTGTTGGTACACCGTGTTCAGAGGCCACAGGGAAGAAAGTTGGTTCAGCCTTGGCAGCAGGTTACAATTTCACAGCTTGTTTGCTTTCCACAAACCTCCCCTGGTGCTTCTGTTTGAAAAGAACAGAGAGGAAGTCTGGAGGCCAAGTAAAGAGTCTGGAAAACTTGTGTGTATATAAGCTGGAGGTTTGCTGGACAGGTAGGAAGAAATATAAATATGAGATAAAGTTACTTAAAAGGTGATTTTTTTTATGGCCTCAAATTGTCCTCATTTTAAAATTTTTATAAGCTGAGGAACGATAGTTACTTCTTTTTAGATTTTTAGACAACTTTTCTGTTTTAGAGATGTAGCAGAAAATCAGCTTGTTGGCACAACCAGTTAAACACCTGAATGGTATACAACCCGTGGGAAACTCAAAAATCCTGCAAGTCCTACCATTAAACGCAATATATAAAAGTGCTACCAGGTCCCACTAACCACCAGGCTCTGTAATCAGGCCAGCCAGATTGATAATGCGTAACACTCTAGTTCCTAACATTATCAATCTGGGTCTGCTCCCGTCGAATCCGTTTGAGGAAAGGAGGGAATTTCAGCAAAACTCTCTGAGCTGATTGGGTGAAGTGACACCTAGTGCCCGTCTACCAAAGGTTGGTTGTAGCCAATCACGGTATCAAATTAAAACGTAAGCAGCAGGCATTATGAGAATCCACAAGAAAGTAAGCTAGTCAAGGCATTTCTTACTGTTCTACAATCAAAGAAGAAATTGTGGATTCTTACCAAACAGATGTGACGGCAGCAGCTACACATGCACAGCCATGTTTGTTTTGGTTGGGCTGTGGGCTCAGCCAATCTTGGCTTTTGTCGCACTGGTATCTCCCGCCTTAAACCTGAATACCGCTACGTGATTGGCCCAAACCGTTTTTGGTTCGGTAACAAACGGTCAAAGCCGTAGCAGGACAAGATGGATGCTCGTGTGTTTGAACGCACAAATACCGCGAGAATTCAGCTTGCAGGCAAGGTTAGAGGCTCTGACCGGGGGAAGAAACCTCACAGTTAGCTATTTTCCCCATCAGCGAGGAATTTACTGTTTAAAGGAAATCAAAGGAAGCACGAAATTTGTAAGTAAATTTAATTAAATTTAAATTAGTACCAATTTCTACAGAGGAACGTCAGCTCTTTATTCAAGTTGTTATAATAAATAGCTCGCCTTTGGTGGGTGCTGGTCACTTTTTTTCCTTTTTTGTACATTTGTATTTTTACTTTGCTTCGTACCTACTTGCTTTGGTTCCAAAAAGATGCGTTTGCCACTGAACATCTACTTAAACCTCCACCCGGGTTGCGCAGGCTTTCAGCCTTCTCAGGAAGGCTGAAAGTACTCCAACAAAGTTCCTCTGTTTTATCCATTTCTTGTCATGCTGGATATAGAAATGTTGACAGCCCGTGTTCATTTCGTTCTCTGAATCCTTGCTGCAAAGCTAATATACCTACAGGTGCAAATAAAGTAACCTGGAGCCATTGAGGGTGTGTAGTCTCTGAGGAATGCGCACAGACGCCTGTTTTAGAAATGCCAACCACACTAACCCTGGAAATTATTATGATACACTAAAGACGGTTTAAAATGTCAAATCCAAATAATTTTCTTTATTTTAAAAAGATAGCAAAACCCTGATTTACAGTGACTACTCTTTCACACACCCAGTGTGACGTCGCCTCTTCTCCTGATATAAGTAATTAAGGGCCACTTTGGAGAGCATTGATGCTTTCTAAGTAATATTGAAATCTGTTTCTTTACTAAAAATGGTTGGAAATCAGCCACAACTCTGATTAGCGCATCTCTAATCTGTTGTAGATGTTACTCCTAAAATATTTGTACCCTGTTTGAGTTCATAGTTTCCTATGAGAACACTGTGCAGGGAACAAGAGAAGCAGTAGACGGTCTGAGTTGAGCTTGGCTCACTCACATTTAAAGTAGAATACCTTGAATTAGGAACTGGTACCAACTGATGGGTGGAGTAGGAACAAAAATTAAATTTTTTAGTGTTTATCTCAAGAGATCCAGCTGATCTCACTCATATTGCTTATACAAAAATCTGCCAGATTTTTAATCATTTTTCCCTGCAGCTTCTCCTCAAAGTGACTCTTCTTTGTAGTTGCCAGCTCCCTCTAAGTAACATCAGGATGTTATTCGGATCACCTTTCCTAGTTCATTTTCAGTTCATTGCACTCCTCTGACTTATGCAGATTCAAATCCATCAGCCCGGGTGTTGTACGCTTGCCCAGCCGCTCATCTGGCATCGAACCACCTCTGCTGTTACGCAACGTCAGAAGGGGTCAGGAAGAAGACAGAAGTTTGGAGAGAACGTCAAGCACTCTGATCCTCAGCCCGATCCGTCATACGATCTCTCTTTCGCTTCTCCACACACATATTCTGCACTCCCCAGTACTTCACTTAAACACCCATGTCAGCTTTCTAAGCATGGCACAGACAGTGCAAACCAGCTAATCTCCTACAAGTGTAGAGGTATGCAGTGCCTCCACGCACACTTTACCCACACAGCTGAAGGGGGTGGTTCTTGCTGTGGGCCAGACGGACCGATTCATGCAACAGACAGGCGCACCCTGTTGGATCAGCATCAACCTGGCTCCCCACACACAGCTCTGCTTCCAAACCTAATACTGGCTGAAAATCCTTTCCTCTTAAGGCTGCTGGCTGTTTCCAAGATGCTTCAAGTTACTCGGAGAGGTCCAAGGCATTTTTTTTTTCCCTGTGTACAGTCAATAGTTACTATTATATCTCAACATTCAACAGGCAGTTTAATTGTTTTACCAGCCGTCCAGGTCTCTGTCGTACATTCAGGACTGACCGGGAAGTCGATTCAGATTCACTCCAGATGTAAAGGGTAGTGTAACGTGACCTCCTGAGGGAAGCAGTCTGGTCTATTCTACAGCACTGTGCTGTGTATAATAAGCTGTTTTCTAAATAAACTTGCACTTTTACAGTGTGAGTTTACAACCTTTCTGCTGCAGGACTTGAGCAAATGTTCGTGCTTGCAGATGGATTCTCCAGAGGTACTTCACATATGTTGGAGAACTTTGAAATTATTACATTACAAGATATATAGACTCAAAAATGCTCGGGCAGAACATTTACTGCTCTGTCTCTGCAAATAACATTGTGACATGCTGTAACTTTCCCATGTACTGATGCTTATTTTATAGAGTTCATCCGCGAGCGTTTTGTATTTTGACTCTATAAATCACAAAAAATTGTCCAGATAAAAAAAATCTTTTACCACAAATACAGGTATGCAGCACAACTGCAAACCTGCCAAGAAACACCCATCCACTTAAATTGACAGGGCGAGCAAAAAAGCACATTATTCAGAGAAGCAGCCATGAAGCAGTCAATGTTTGTAAACCATTTTCAAATCATTTCATCATCCTTTCAATCATTTTCCTCCCAATTTACAAGTGTGCACCACTTTGTGTAGGTCCATCGTTTAAAATAAAAACATAATTCTTAGAAGTTTGATGTTAAAATGTGGCAAAGTGAAAAGGTTCAAGAGGTAAAGCGC
Source organism: Fundulus heteroclitus (assembly GCF_011125445.2). NCBI lineage: Eukaryota > Metazoa > Chordata > Actinopteri > Cyprinodontiformes > Fundulidae > Fundulus > Fundulus heteroclitus. The sequence goes on along the minus strand of NC_046371.1, from coordinate 11,165,325 downwards.
TGTATATTTAATTTGGGTAAAAAGAGGCTAAACAGGACAAGGCTGTTTGAAGTGTTCGCTTTCAGCAAAAACTCGTGCTCTTGATCTCCAGGACTCACCTGCAGGGCCCGCCGACTGGTTCTTTGTAGAAATCTATCTGCAGTTTAAATGATTAAACCTTACCCAAGTTCATAAATGTATTGGAAACGTGAGAATGCTCCTTTTCTCCTCTTTGATCTGCTTACACGTCTCGCTGCCTCAGTCTGTGTGAGCTGACGGCAAGAACAGGCTTTGCACCTTCGCGTAGCCTCAAGCTCCATTTACTCGGCTAGAAACCGCCTGTTGAGATCCACTGCTGCTTGAAATGCCGCGTGCCAAGCTCGATGTGGAACTCGGCCCCGAGGCGACAAAGTGCACAGAGAGCTGATCCTTTGGCTCAGGCCTTTGATATTGCTGCACCACAAGGTCACAGAGCTGCCTTCCAGGTTACAAGGGGAGATCAGAAAACACTTAATTATGCCAACTACACACACTTTGGGAATACAGGTGGAGAACTAGAGCCAGGGCTGCAGCTAACGATTATTTTAGTAATTAGGTATTCAACTGTTCTGATGATTAATCGAGTAATCGGATACAAATGTTGCACAATCTGTACATATTCAATTTACTACTTAAGCTTATTTTATTTATATATATATATTATAGATATATAGATATATAGATATATAGATATTATAGTAATAGAATATGTGCAGAGTTACACTTGTATTGTTTTTTTTTTTTAATGCACAAATGAACAAAAATATGTAAACAAATCCACCGAAGAGAACCAGAACCAATCTCTCCTCTAACTGCACTTTGGAATGGACATTGCTGATATATCTGAGCAGGTTTGTGGTGGAACCGGCTCTTTTATTTTCATTTTGCAGTCAAGGCGCTCTGCTTTGTTGTTCCCAACATCTGCAGCCAGATGCTGCTTCGCTTTCAGATTTCATTCATAGCTCAGGAAAACACACCATTCTCACACTCTCCTCATTGCTGTGTCACTCGCATTGGAAAGTCTGCCCCCCCCCCCTCCCAGTTTTCATGTAATGGTATGATCCTATATCCTGCCATGTGATTGGCCGCCATGCTGGCCAATCAAAACAAAGTTCTGCTGTGAGCAGAGCTGGACCTGAGCGCAGAGAGCAGCGAAAGGTAAACATTTATCTTTTGCCACATTTTCTGTGCGAGACGCGTCACAATCTGCAGACATCTGTTGTTTACGGAGGCGTTCTGTCAGAAAAATGCATCTTTCTGGTTTGCTTTCGAAGCGCATCTTAGTCGCGAACTGACTTATGGGGGGTCCAACCACTAGGGCAGTACGATTTTACCAAAAATCAAAATTGCGATATATTTACACAATAATTGCGATTGCGATTTAATTTTGACTTTTCTCTGCATCTCTAAAACAGAAAAGTTGTTTAAAATCTAAAACAAAAGTGTAACTATTGCTCTGTCCTGTAGACAAAGATGTTTGTAAACAATATATATTTAAAACAAGAAATCTCACTGTTTTTATTAATCAGATTATTATTATTATTATTATTATTATTATTATTATTATTATTATTCAAGAGAATAGTTTTGTGAGTTGGATATCAATATTTGTTGAACATAAAGTGCAAAAAAATAAAAAACAAATCTCGGTATAAAAATGTCTGACCAGTACCTAATGCTATGGTGAGATTTCTGAAAGTTTCTGGTAAAAACAATGATTATATAAACTCTAAAACAAATAATAAAATTTGATTAACTCACTGCTGCAACTCTCTTTCCTTCCATGTGGAGGAAAACCCACTTTAAACATATTACCAACACATAAAGGATGCATCTTATCCATTAATTGTTACGTAACCAAAAATTGCAGACCTCTGCGATTTGGAAATTGCATTTTTTTTTTTTTTAATTGTGATTATATTACAAATGCGGTTAATCGTGCTGCCCTGTCCACCACTGCAGTGGATGTTTCCTGTCCAGCTGTTGCAGTATGGAGGATGTGCTATTAAGGAAAGCTAATACAGTTTTGCAGTACACGCGCTGCACTGTTTTCTTTTCTGTTACGTTTAAATTCATCCAACACTTCTGACACTTTCTGTCGATTCGCTTATTCTTGCCCCTTGTCATCGCCTTTCATAGCTGATAACCCCACTTGGCATGCGCGTATCAGCAGCATAAGCTATCATTAGCAAAAGTGAGAGCGACCTGCAAGAGAAATAACAACCCGGCTGGAACACATTGAGCTGAATAGTTGAGCCGACTTTAACGAAGTTTTGAGGCAAATAATGTACAAATAATGTATCTCGATGAATTTCAGAAATCAAGGTACTCGAATTATTAGAGGAACCGTTTCAGCCCTGACGAGATCTGTAACAATAAAGAGTTTCAAGTAGGTTTGTTTCTCTGAATTACATATTATTCAGACAAAGAAAATGTAAAAATGTGCAAAAAAAGTAATTTACCATGTATTTAAGAATATTTACTGTATGACTCAATCAGCAGCTAATTTACATATCCTTTTTTTATCCTTAGTGCACATGTAAAACAATTCACTGCTTATATTTGGAAAATAGAGGCTGTTGCCCCCTTGCAGATTGTGTCCCACTTAAACATTTCAGATGAAATAAAAATGAACTGAGTCCAAAATGCAGTTTTCAAATTGTGACTGCTTTTATCAAGGGGAAAAAAGCTTTTCAAACGAGCCTGGACTCATGTGGAAAAAGTTATTACCCTCAAACCCAGTAAGTGCCACGGACACCCTTGGCAGCAACAACTGCCGTCATGTTTATGAGAACTGGCGATAAGTTTTTAACATCACTGTGGAGGAATTTTGGCTCTCGCGTCTTTATGGGCGAGTATTAATTCAGCCACACTGGAAGGTTTACGGGCATGAACAGCCTGTTTAAGGTCATGCCGCAGCATCTCCTTTGTTACATTTGTTTTAAGTTATTCAGGAGTGGGCTTCCTGGTGCACTTTGGATCATTGTCCTGCTCCATGACCCAAATGTGCTCGAGCTAAAGGTCAAAAACTGATCCTCGAACACACACTCGCAGGGTCTTCTGCTGGAGAGCAGAATTTATGATACGATCAATTCCTGCAAGTCCTGAAGGCCCTGAAGCGGAAAACCAGTCTCTGACTGTCGCACTACTTCTACCATGTTTTCCTTTTCTGAAATGCTGTTATATGTAAATGTAGCAGGATGCACACTTTACAAGATACACCCTTTGTTTTATCACTCCACAGAAGTATGTTTTATTTGATCGATATGGGTATTTTTAGTCAGCAGTGGTTTTCACCTGTGAGCTCTCCCTTCGGTCTCTTTCTTATTGTTGAATCATGACCACTGACCCTAACTGAGGCAAAAATGCAGTTAGCCTATACATTATTTTGGTCTCAAGAGGGTTTAAAACTCCACAATATTAGTTTTGAATAAATCTTGGTTTTGTTTAAGCACATTTGCTAACAAAAACCCTCATTTGTGTAAATTAATGGCTTAGGCAGTAGAGTACGGTGGAGCAGCTGCAGCTTATCCGCTTTGCTGTATCGGTCAGCCATAAAAAATAAATAAAGGAATACAGAAACTGCACTGTTTAACCCATTTTAGTTAACATCCCAACATTTACACCAAAGTGAAATAATAATAATAATCATATTTATTCTCATTGCGACATACATTCAAATGAAACTAGTTCTCTGCATTTAAGATCCTTAAACATCTCCGCAGACACGACCGCCAACCCAGAGACGGCAGTCCACCTTTTTCCAATAGAGAACCCTTAGAGGACTCGCATCTCTCCAGTGCATGGCGAAGGTTGTGACCTGAGGAAGCATCTTTACGTTCAAAGTTTTCAAATATGTAAGCTCAACTCATGAATAATCATGGGAAATACCGATAGTAGCGCAAGTGGGAAAAAGGAATTTACACAAAAAGGTAGTTGCTTCTCCCACACTTTCATCTTGGAGTAAAAAACAGTAAATTAAAGGTGGATAAAAACAATGTGAATTCCTCCATCTGTGATTAAGGGCTGTTCTTAAGGCTTGGTTTAGCTACAGGCTGTTTTCTTCTCTCGTCTTCTGTGTCCCGACTTGAAGAGCAGGTGCATCTGGAAAGAGGGACTTTCAAGTTCGTTAAAATATGGTTCACAGAGGAATAAGATATAATAACTCATAAAATAATTTAAAGGGAGTACTAGCACGCTGAGCAAATCTGCTGTCAGGATTGCGGTAAATTTTCATTGCCCTTGTTTTTCAAAGAAAGGAGAAAATATAGTGTTTTTTCCCCTTAAGTCGCTCCTTGATTGGCTTTATATCCAAATCCTGTTGACTTTATCAATATAATTTATAACGTTCTAACATATTGTTAAAATTCCAATCATTAAAGCCTGGATCCAAAAGCATATTTAATCACTTTGTTTTATTTGTTACTTAGAGGAAGAATAGACTGGTATAAAATGTAAAGATCAGGGCAACTTTAAAGCGAATTCCTCAGCTGGATCGGTGACTTAATTCATTACCTACAATTTCTAGACTCACAAAGAGACAAAATGTCCACAAAGGATTGTGTGATTCTCACGGTTGCTAAATCTTTTCTGTGCAGTCGATGTTCCTTTGCCGTCTTGTCCTCAGGCAAACGGCACAAGGCTAAACCAGCTGCAGCTAGCATAACTCCTCTGAATCTCTGACCAAACCGGCAGCACTTTAAGCGGCTCTGAGAGGATTGAAGACATGGATACAAACGCAAGATGCAACATTTAACCGCGGCTTTTCCTGCATTAGACGATGTCCAACGTTTGCTTTAAAGCTTAACTTTTGCATCACTGAAGTTTCCCCAGTGTTTGCATGCCTGCTAATTTTTTTTTATTTTTTTTTTTCAAAAGCCTTCAAATCAATGTTTATCATTGAGACTTGATGTCTTCAGCCTCTTTCTTCAAGCCATAGTGTTACTTATAGACATCAACACACATCTGCCTAGCTTTCATCTTTTGTCTTACCCATTTTGAAGAGTGGCTAAGACAAATAGATCTGTCATATCATATTTATTTTTATAAATAGTAATTGAAAAATACTAATTGAAAGTGCCGATTACCAAGTACAAGAGTGTCAGTAACTACTTTAGTTTAAGTTTATGTAAATCCTCTGGGTGCAAGTGTAGGAATGCACAATATATCTTCATTAACATGGGTATTGGCTGATGTTGGTCCTTTTTTTTAACATTAGTATCGGTCCGATATAAAAAAACCAACGTCTTTTTGCATCTTCTTTCCATTTGTGTTTGTGTTTTATTGGGATTTGGACATGTGATGGTGATGCAGCATAGGGTTTTGGGGAAAAGCAGAGAAGCAATGTCAGCAGTCTGGTCAGTTTTCATAGTGTTAGAATGAGAGGGAGGCACCCAGGGGGCATCCTGATCACCACCTCACCATTAAAAAAAAAAAACAAGTGTCTTCAGCTTAGAGGGTAAACTTTTGTGAGTTTTTCGTTGTGAAATTATTCCACAGATTTATGTCAAGGCTATGTGGACATCTTTATTAGGTTTGATGATTACAGAGGGTGATGCACCTCTCTAAATTGTTTTAAGCACTTCTGGAAGATGTGCTATAGCAGAGCTCAGGACTGTTTAGAGGAAACCTTAAGCTTTTTCTTCAGCGCCGGAGGAACATAACCCCTGCAGACAGATTCTGCCTCTTTTTCTATTTGTGTTTTGAGAGTCACAGTGATACTTTCCCCCGACAAATCCTGCCTGGCCGCTGCAGCCCACAGGCTTGTCTTTTTTTCGGGCAGCGTGAAAGGGCAGACCGGGCGACATTTCATCCAGACAAAGAGCAGTCGAAGGCCATGCTTCAGCTGTACACCTCAATAGCTCTAACACTTTTGTTTCGGAGCTTTTAATGTCCACCACAGCTCATTCCTACGGTACCCTTTGGACCAGTCGACCTACTTCTTTTTAAATTTGTAAAACAACATACTTCAGGGTTCTTTCATGTCCCGCTATTTCTTTCTCCTTCATCACTCTATTTTCTCTCCATCACCTCCTCCCCTCTCTGGATATCCTCACAATACCGTAGCCGTTCTGATATGAGCTCTTCTGGATGAAATAAATATGAGGCAAGAGAGGCATAAATATTTATAGCCGCTCCGGCTGCATAATTCCGCACGGTAGTGTGTTGTTGCGCTGTGCGTGCGCGCGTGGATGTGAGAGGTGAGTGCGGGGTACATATTTTCAGACCCTCGGCCGGTGCAGGTGCCAAGGCTGCTGCAGGGATAAATAATTCACTGGAAGTTAAACCTTGAATTCGCATCACTTTGAAAAGACAATAGGAGCAACATGTCAGCGGCGCGCACACACGCAGCATATGTTCTCCTCGGACATGCGGGATTAAATGCACACTCGCGCCCACACATGTTTGACACACATGGCCTGTCATGCGATGATCAGCCATGAAAACCGGAATATGCATGAAATTAAATGCAGACGTGCGTAAGATTCACACCGGGCTAATAAGAATAACCATGCAGCGAAGTTGCAACTTTTCTATGTGTTGACTTGTAACTGATCTAGATGCCTGCTGCACCGTCTTTATTGCTAAACGTGGAGCTCCATACTTGTTTCCACTTATTCTTGTTAACCATTTATTGAGCAGTTGCTGGCATCGCCCTCCTGCAGGCTCACTAGCTAAGTTACACACAGACAGGAGGGCATCAATAAGTAATGGGGGAGATATAAGCCCCCTCCCCTCCTAGTTGACCCAGGCCTTTAATATTTTACAGAAGGGTCTCACAAACGGTACCAGCTGACACAGCTCAACTGTAAAATCTCTCTTCACTGGACCTGACGTCAGGCGCCAGCCCCCCCCCTAAGGTCCAATTTAATCATGATCTCTGAGAGCTTGTTGGTTCCGTCAACTTAAAGAGAGCCTTTTCCCCATGTTGGACTAAAAGCTTTTCTGCAGAGTTAGTCTAAACATGAAGTCTTCATAAAACGATGCTGAGGGGGAAAAAAAAGATTTTATTGTACAGCTGCTCATGTCGCCACTACCTGCTTTTATCGCCAGTGTTTTCCTCACTGCTTAAGATCAAACAATTTTAATATCAAAGATAACCAGATTTGAATACCATAAGTGGCTTTCAAATGATTATTTCATCTATTAAAGATAAAAAGTTATCTCAATCAACATGGGAATAAGCATTGGACTCCTACACCCTAGTAACTGGCAGTCAGTGTTTAAATCACTGTGGAGCGATTTTTGTCCATTCTAAACAGAAACGTTTTAATTCAGCCAAACTGGAGGATTGTTGAGTATGATGAACCTGTTTAAGGTTTTATGTCAAGCTATCTCAATTTAGTCCAGACTTTGACTAGGCCACAATTCATGGTTCCTCTATTTAAAGCAGGCGTGTCCAAACTTTTCTTCACGTGCGCCAAAATTGTTAAGTCAAAAGTACTGGAGGGCCAAAAATGCACTTTAAAAACAAATTAAAATTACTCAAATTGTGATTTTAAAATTGTCTTTTGACCTGCTACACAAAATATGGGCATGCAATAGTTTGAACAAATTAGTCAGATTTTCTGTAGAAAGGGGATGTGTAAATCACTGTGGACCCAAAACTTAAAGAGTTTTTCACATTTGCCTCATTAAAAAATGGTCATAGAGTTTGCAAATTCTTTTGGGCTCAATTGAAAAAAATGTTTTCAGAAATCAAAACATGATTTGAGTTAGTCTTTAAAAAACGCTTCCTGTATTTAGACAATTTCTATGAATAATATTTCAATGTAGGTTTTAATGCACCAAAGTCTGCATTTGAGTAAAAGTCATTGGATAGATGTGGTCTTATTTACTATGAAACTGAAGCGAATGTAAAAAATGTGGTTATTAAGACACATATATGTTGTATGTTGTGTTTTCAATTGTGAGATTTTAACTTGTCTGTAATAATTTGGCCCTTTTTAAAAGGAATAAAGTCTCCATCCGCATCAAGCCACTTGTGCTCCTCTGGATTATTTTTTATGTATTCATGTTTTTCTGCAATTTTCATTCTCTGTTCTTTTATTTTTCTGAGAAAGCACTTTGAACCACCCTCTGTATGAATGGTGCTATGCAGGGAATCATGTCTTCTCGCGTCGTGTTAGTTTGACGTCGGAGGTAACAGGATGAACAGTTTTCTTAAAGCTCCACCTTTGTCTTGTCACTCCACAGAATGTTTGACCAAAAGTTTTTGTCAACATCATCAAGATGCTTCTGGCAAATATCGATTGTTTTATTTTGTAACTGAGCCTCCTGTGAGCGTCGTCGATAGGATCTTGGAATAATTGGTAGGCTGGCATCTCCTCAACGTTAGCCTCTATTCCATATTTTCTTAATTTGTGGATAATTGTTCTCACTGTGGTTCTCTGGAGTCTTAAATCTTAGAAACAGTTTTCTAGCCATTTCCAGACTGACAGATTTAGGTGACATTCTGATCTTTAATTTCATGTGGGCTCTGTTGCTTTTTTAGATCTTTGAACATGTTTTATGTGAATAATGAGTTAATTCATGACACCAATACCTTTTTCAAATGGGACCAGGTTGGTTTGCACGGCTTTTTCTTCAATAAATTAACTTATTTCAAAAGCTGCTTATTTTATTCATTCAGGTAGTCTTTTATCTGATATAAAAATTAATGTGCGCGACAGAGGAGCAAAACCAGAAGAGATCCATAAGGGAGAGAATACATTTGGGCTGCATTGTACATATTGCTATAAAATAGCAATCATTCTTACTGCTGCTAAAATAATAACAGTGATTATCACAGTTAGCATATAAACAATATTTAGTTTTAATTTTAACGCAAAGACTTCAGCAAAAGTTTGAATTAAAAAGTCTTAATGATACATTTATTTGCTTATTGTGCAGAATAATAAGACATTCTGCCTGTTCAGCTGTAAATAGAGAAAAAATAAGCTCGTATAACAGAAGTGCCATGATAATAACATTGGCTGATTAATTAGCCGTGCTGTCTACTGCGGTGGCAAACCGACTAGTTTAAAATCGGTGATACCCTTAACGGGCTGATGGGTCACCGCTGACCCATCAGAACGGGTTTTTCACCTCAGCTTGATGTAATTCCTACTGTAGACTTCTATTTTAAAGGAATAGAAGATGGTCATCTAGGCTCTCCTCCTTTGATTTGACACGTCTTTTGACCAACTGTGTTGATCCACAGTTTATTCAGGGCTGATGTTATTCACCCTAGCTCATTTCTCAAAACCCTCCCTCCTCCTGTTTTGAGATACGTTGCTCGGACCAGTCAGTTTAGATGCTCATTGCGACACGTGGAGATTGTAGGCAGTGAAATTACCGCCACGTTTTGGAGAGCACCTAGACATACCTACAGAAAAACAGGTCTAGAATAGTGATTTTTTTTTTATTTTTTATTATATTGCATTCAAATTTGAACCTGTCACACAACAGGCTTGTCTGTTTTGGCTCCTTTATTTTTCAGCTAGAATCTCCTGGCATCAGCTTGTAAAAAAAAAAGAAAAAAAAAAAGAAATTGACAATTTGTGTGTATTCCAACTTCAATAACTAAAAACTGGTTACCAGAACATCTTACTGGACTTCTTAGTTTACAAATTTAAAGTGTTACCTTTTACAGAGACACCAAGCTTTTGCCTCTACTCCAAAGGGTTTAAGAGCAGCATCTAATTTAATTTGGGTATATATTTTTTTTAGGCATTTTTGAAATTTTGGGGGCGGCAGTTAAGGGGTTAATAAACGGGACGTGTGGCGCTCCCTTAAGTAAGTCACATGACTGGAATTACTCCTTAAAAAAAGTGTTGAACTTGGGTTTTAGTCAGCGGAAACTGTGGTGGTGGTGGTCTTTAAACCAGCTGACGAGCAGTGTGCAGCAACAGGTGGGGGAGGGCTGGTGCTGTTCTATTTTTCTATTTTATGCTCCATACAGAGGGAGGAAGTGTCTCTCTGGCTTCTTGTTGAAATATTTTTTCTTTTTTGTTCATTGATACCAAAATCCAGCCCATACTCACTAGGAGGCTCGGTATAAAGAGACATGAAAACCTTCCTGTGTGTGAACACCAGTACAAACAATGACTGCTGTCCTTTAGAACTGGATCAGAACCAGAGCCAATCAGTCTTTGTGTATTTTTTTCATATTTAGACAAATCGCTCAGGAGGAATCCAGCAGCTTTTGTCTCCAAAAGTTTCCTACCAGAAATATTGATTCGTCAAAGTGTTTCAGTTATTCTGCACTCATGTTGTGTTTTATGTGTTTTGCCTCAGATGTTGGTGGTGAAATAGCTAAAAGTGGGAGAAAACCTTCCTTTCATTATCATTGGCATTCGGATTAAGAACCAGTTTCCACTTTTACTTTTTATTTTATTTCGAAGTAAAGCTTTTAATAACTGTCCAAAACTGCATCTGTTTCTTTCTGGGAAGTCGATAACTAGATGATCGCTTTAGGTACCAGAAACAAAAGCACAGTTTTATACATGTCAAAGCAAGATGCTTTAGAAACAATTATTTTTTTTTAAACTAACAAATAAATTAGGACCATGTGACAATTATTCAAATCCAGCTTTCTCCAGCTGAAATATCGCTGTTTCCAGGAAGCTTCAGCGATGCCGTCGTGGCTGTTTGAGGTACTTTTCAGCAGCTTTATGACCTGTTTTTTTTAAATAGTCTCTTGACCAGACAGTTCCTGGAAGCTGATGTTTATACCCTGAAATACGAGGTGCTTAACAGTTGCCAAAGGAAACATTTATTAGACGGGTAAAGGGTCTTTATTGTAAAAGTTTTTATCCCTTATAGTGAATGTTGCAAAATTAACCATTTCCATTTAGGTTTTTAGTCATTAAATATGTTTCAGGTTTCCTCATTTGCTATGTTTGCTATATTTTTTCTCTTGCAGTTTTGTAGTTTTATTGCCGCCTTTTTTATCTGTGATTGACTTTTTCCACACCCGTTTTACCGTTTGTCAGCCTAACTTGGTGTGTTTTTGTGGGACGTGATTCCGCCATCCAGCAGAGAAGCTAGTCGAGAAGCTAGTAAATTGAAGCTAATTAGAAAGTTTGCAAAAATTACAGTGGACTATGTTTTTTTTTTACTGACCCTTCCAGGAATCCATCACATCTCAAAGAGCTAAAGGCGATTTTTGACGATGTTCCTTCATACTGTAATAACCTCTCGACCCATGAGGAATAAAGCCTCTCTCTTGAACACGATGATCTGCAAATTCCTCAGACCTGTGCTTAACCATCACCGGTCATGAAATAAAACACAGCTAATTAGGCTTCACACCTTGCTGTGTGAAGCCCTTCTCCTGCAGCCGAGTGTGATTAAAGTCTGAATAACTTCCTCTGCAACATTTGTTCCCGAGAAAAGGTGTATGGAAAGAAACTTCTACCAAACATTGTGAATAATTGAATTTAATAAACACCATCAGCATCTGAATTAGGGGACCATAAATGGCATGAAATGGTATTTCAGAAAGTATTTACTGAGATTTCATTTAACCACCTCTCAAATTTACAGAATATGATCTAAAAAAGTTAAGATAACCAGTGAACAACAGTTGCGTGGACAGTAACGGCTCAGTAATGTTATACGACAATGGAAAGAAAGATTTGGGATGATAAAAAGACAACAGTAATTTAAATAATCACTTATTAGAGAACCAAGGTATGCAGAATTAAACTTTAGACTTTACAACAAGTCGAGCCTTTAAGCAGACGATCACAGCAGGTGCCACTTTGGTCAGCTGAGGAAATGAAACCGAGGCTACAATTTGCAAATGCTCTCCAGAATGGGGAATTAATATTATAAGAACTGTTGCCTGGACCTGTAAGTCGCGATATTGGACCTGCATTATTCAGATAACAGTTCAGAATTTGGCCTTTAGATAAACTCTTCAGGCTGGTGGTAGTGGTGTAATTTCCCCGTGGGATCATTAAAGTATGTAATGCTGTGGGAAATATTTTCTCAATTGAATGTTGCAGAATTTGGTGCTGCTGGTTTAATTTCAATTTCAACCATGTCTATATTTGAGTTTTTACTTTGAAATGGGGAAGTGCCATAATAGAAACATATGGTACTTATGAACAAGATAAACGCAGTTTAAAAAGATACAATTGTCTCTTTTCTCTGTCTGACATTAGGTTAGATAAAATCTGTTATTGGAGGTCAGGATTGCCAAAAAAAAAATTATTTGCTAAACGGCAGAATAATTACAGATTTATCTTTAGTTCTCTTCAAATTGAGAAGTTTACATTCATTTGTATAGTCTTTTGTAAACCTCTTTTAAACTTTTTGATTTTGGTCAAAGATTTGTGTTTTCTGATCACAATAGTCTGCAGGGCTGTTCCTCCTGGCAGACCTGGTAAACCAGAGTAAACACATTTCCAGCTCTGTCCACAAACGTCCTGCTAGGCTGAGCTCAGAGCTTTTTGAATGGCCACTCTGCTTTTAGAATAAGGACTTCTTCTTTTCTGAGAAACCTTTCAGCCTATGACGGTACAGGACTTGTTTCATTGGGGATAACACCAATCAGCCTCAGCCAGCATCTTCTTGTGCTCTTTGTTTTTGTTCTGGGTTTGATTCACGCAACATGTTAATTTGTGGGACTAAGAACCTATCTCCTTCCTGAACTGTACTCTGGCTGGAGGTTCTCATGATGTTCTCATGACCTGGAAATTTGACCAGGGGATAAACAGGACATGTTCATGCTCCACGATTCCCTTTCTGACATCTTGGCTAATTTCTTTAGATGTTTCCCATGGTGTCAGAGCAAGAAGCGCTGTGTTTGAGGTGTTGCCTTAAAAATTAGCTGAACTTTTCCTACAACTTTATGAGCCAATTTTCGTCGTCTAGACCTGAAAACTGGCTCAGAGCTCATCTGCTTTGCTGTGTTTCTTTCTTAGATAAAGCCACCTATGGACCTAGTGCATTGCCATTTTACGTTTCTCCAACACAGAAAGTACTTTTCCTGGATCAGTGCTTCTGTGTTTTCAAACCCCAGTCGATCATGGCAGATGTCTATGCACACTGAGCCTAGTTCTGCTGGACGTTTCTTCCTGTTACAGGGCTTTTTTCCTCTCCATTGTCCCTACATATATGTTCTGTATGAGGGATTACTGCAAAACCAATGGCTCCATCCGAATACTCTTAACAATAGCTTCTAGCAGCTCCTGTTCCTTGACCTTCTACAGGGTCAACAGTGAGAACTTTATCCTGGGGAGGTAAGGAGCTTTGGACTGCTGTGCCAAATTCGGACAGCCTTTAACTCCGACGTCATTACATGACAGAAACGCACATGGATGATGAGAGTCAAAGAAACTGACCTTGAATTAAATGTTGTCCATTATAATCAGAAGATTAAAAAGCTGACATCTTAATCTGAGATTTCCCAATTAAATTAACGTTGTAGTGATCTGTAATGACCCAACAGAATCTGGAGATAGTTCAGCTGACACAGAGAATGAACGTTTAAGAATGTTTATTGAGAATAAACTGGTGTTGCTGGAACAGGAACTGACTAGAGCACAGACTGGAATCACTGTGGGTAGAAGAGCAGGGTTAGTGGCCGAGAACAGTTCAGTGGAGGTGAACAAAAGCCACTAACCTTCTCTGATGCCAGGAGGTTGGACTGGCTGTGATGATTGATCCCAATGGCTCTGTCTGACTTACTGATCCAGGTCACGGCGTGGACAGGCAGGGTAAAGGCAAGCAGGGAAGTCATTGTCAGTTTAGGGGTCATGCACAGTGAGATAGTCCACAAGGCAGAGGTGTCCAGAAGGGCTTGGAAAGGAGCGGGAGGTAACGGGAGGCGCACACAGAGCAGAGGTTTCCAAGCAGGGGCAGAGACAGGAGACAGGTCCAAGGTCCAGGCTTGGGTCGTACATAGAGCCAAGAGAATCCAGTCAGGGGCTTGATAACGCAGGCAAGAGGTCTATGCCCAGAGCACAGAAGCCAACAGGACAATCAGAGAGGGGCAAGGCAGGCAGGAGAAAACAGGAACCAGACAAGTTGAGATCAGGAAGTCAATACAAGGAACGCTGGATAGTCTGCTTAAAAGAATCTGGCGGTTACACACCGGGAGAGCCTGGAATATTTAGTGCAGCGACTCCACTTAATTGGAGCCGCCGCAGGTGTAACTACTCAGATCCTGATTACCTGTGCAGCACATGGAGTGACGTCATGAGACTGCAGACAAGGGATTCTCTGGCAGGAATCATTGTGTAATCTTAGTATCGGGAACTTTCTAATTTGAAGACAGATATAACATTTTCCAAAAAGCATTTGTTTTAGCATTTAGCAAAAAGAAATAACATTGGAAATTTGCTCTTTTTATGCAGTGTATTTAAATATCTAGATTCAGTTTAAAAGATGTTGAGCAGTTTCATTTTTATAGTACTTTAGCTTTGGGGATCACTTTAAGATCCAACTCCTTTCAGAAAGCACATTACAGGATTTAAAGAAGTAATTGTGCACTAATTAATTGAATCACCTTGCAGCACTTAGGATAAAGTCTCCTTATGAAGCATGCACTAATTTTGTGCAAACTGCATCTTTATTGCAAGAAAAGGATTCTGCTCAAGTCTTGCACAGCAAACGATTCTTTAAAGAAGCGTGTCTGGAAACTTCAAAATGCTCATACAAGTCTCTTCTTTAATCCTGTCAGGGTTTCTGCATACTGCATGCAAGACAGCCAATCCGTGGTGTCTGGATTCATTGTCAAGTGGGATTTTTCGAGACAATTTAATCCCCCCATAAATCCTGTTTTTTGTTTGCAGACATGAAAGGCTTGGCCCAATAAAACCTCAGTCCAATGAGGATGAGCTCTTCGGAGTAATAAGGTTTTAATCACTGGGATTTGATCTTTAAATATTTACTATTAGACGTGGTGTGATGTGTTGACACACTTTCTTTGCCTTTTAATTAATCTGTGTGTGAATGCTCTCTATTTCTCTCTTTATCTTGACACGGACCGAGCATGAGGGCTTTATAAATGGGAAGGAAAGGGAGTGAGGTAAAACAGGTGAGAGAAGTAAAAATGGCTGTTTGTGGGGCAGTGGAGGAAACGAGAAATGGTGCAGGCAGCTGGAACCCATAGTGTTGGTAGTAAAGAGGAGAGAGACACGGGAAGGAAATTAATTCAGAAAGCGGCAAGAGGATTAGTTCACATGGAAAGAGAAAATTGCATAAAAAGCATGTGTGATTGTGAAGCAATGAAAGGGGTGAGATGAGCAGTGTTTGTGTCACAAGGTTTACGCAGACTTTATTGTTTTGGCTGCTCTCCAGACTTCCACTCCGGATTCCTTCAGCAGGAATGTCTGTGTGCAAATGCAGCACATGTGAACGTCTTATAAGCTTGTGATTTATTTTTGCTGATGAAATAATTAAAAAGAAAGAACTGGGGTGAACGAGTCAGGTCGTCCTACTTTTACTGTCCTGTAGGGGTTCAACAAGGCTCCATTCTCGAATCACTTTGTTCTTTATTTTACTGATCACCCACCCACTGTTCTTTGCTTGTCTGGTAGGCCCAAGCATGGTGAGATCAAGTGCTTTGCCTGAAATAGGATAGTAATGTGATTAGGGTGTTGTGGTAATATAAGGGCAAGTTACGAGCATGGTTTAGTTATTGCAGTAGCGTTTGGCAATCCTGTTTGCTTTAGTGAGGGTGCCGGGATGCAATATGTGTAACAGCCGGGGCGCCATGAGTATTGAAATAACTTTCTTGGAGCTCGGCCAGCTAACCCTGAGAGATGGGGTATAGCCTGCAGGATATATGAGGCCATTGTGGTTCGGTCTTATTCAAAATCTCTATAACTAAGCTGTGCTAACGCCCCTCAGGCCTATGGCATAGATACACCACTTTACCACACATGTCCTGGATCCGTCCAGGACGATGTTGCAGTGCCACTCACTGCTTCAATCCTGAAGATCTTCCCAAGCCCCATTTAAAAAAAAAAATGCATTCAGAATCCTTTTTTGTCATAGTGGGGTGATTTACTAGGGATGAAAGTCCATCCATCCATCCAAGGTTGGGGAAACTCAGACATCCCTCCGACCGAATGACGCTTGATGCCATTAGTAGTTATTTGTTTTTGTTTTGTTTTTTAAAACAAAGCTAATTTTTTTTATTCTTCCAATTTTCTTAAGCTAATATTAACATTACTAAACAACAGTATATGTTTCATATCTGAAACGTATACTCTACATGTGAGGAAAATGCAAAAGCAAGAAAAGTTAATCACCAGTCCTATTGCTATGTTTGTACTGTGATGATGTGTTGATTGTTTTTTAGGTTTGGTATATACAGGGACTGCAGATAAAGGCTTATTTTGGTTTGATCCAGTCTGCCACATTTCTAGAGTGTACCAATATTCATTAAAACATACCTGTAAAAGTATGAGTGAGAAACATATGGTGTTTAAAAAGCCACAGACATTAAAGGGAATCGTGGATGACGGGTTTTTTTTTCCATTAGAGCAAAACAAATATTTTAAGCCCCAATAATGAGGAAACGACATTAGAGGGAAACGCCACATGGAGACAAGAGGCTGAAGCCGAACATCTGCACTCTGATTGGTGAGTGATGTTGCCATGGATTCCCTGGTGGGCGGGGCTAGGATGACAGAGCAGCAGGAGCTAATAAATCATGTAGTTTGTGTGTGTTTGTGTGCGTAAGTGATAGACTTTGGAGTGTGATTGTGCCGTGGATCTGCGTGTGTCTGGCAGCTGTGTGTTCTGCACATCAGGGAGGGCTCCACAAAGCTCCAGTCTACTGAATCCAAAGCAGCAGCCTCCGCTTGTCTGTCTGCTGGTCTGACCCACTTTTTCCCATTTCCTTCCTTCTCCCTAGTTACCTCTCTATCCTTTCTCTTTTTTTTCCTTCAGTCCAGTCGTCTTTCCTCTTTCCTTCATCTTTCAGTCCCTAATGCCCTCCTTTATTTTTTTTTATATGCCCTTAATCCTTTTTAATCCGTATGTCTCTCATATTAAGGCCTATTGTTTATTTTTAATTTGCATTACGTCTTATTTTATTTAAACTTTATCAAATGCTATTTAACAATGATATTCTTAATTTGTTTTTTTTTTATTCCTGGTTTAGCTCCACGTCTGGTGAATAAATAAAAATCCCCCGCTGTTGCTGATTCAAGGAATACAAGATTATGCGAGTCTTATTTTAAGTACAGCCATTTGTTCTAAACTTCACTTAATCTACTCTCTTCATAAATTTAAAGAGAAACTGACTTAATTTGCCGTACGCTGACACAATTTATTTCCATAAAGATGCAAAGCACTTACCCAAGACATTCAAGAAGAGAACTACATGCAAAAACTATTTTACCACCTCCTCACAAGCTGTTTGGGTAATATTTCAAGGTGTATGATTTAAACCAGTGTCTATAAAATTGTTTGAAGCAAGTGGGGGGGGTTTGTTAAAGAAGCTTTCTGGTTTCATTTTGGAGTCTGTTTGTAGTCGGTTGCTTTGACCCAAATCTTTATTTGCATGTTTTTGTTTTTTTAAATACACATTTTCACTACCGCAATATGCCTACACAGCTTATAAAATTATAAGCATGCTATTTAATAATGCATCCGCATAAATTATTCTTTATTACGATACATGGTAATGGTACAATCAAATGGTATCTGGAGAGCCGTTTGTTTTCTTTAACAGAAAAGACGGCACACAATGTTGGCTTCACGAGGCAAGACCCTCGTATTTCTAAGAAAAGGTATTTTAATTGAAAAGCTGTATTAAGAAAGGTTCGTTCTTCCAATAAAAACTGTAATTATCCCTCCTTCCATTATCTATGCCTGCTTATCCGTTCAGGGCCGCGGTGGAGCTGTTGGCCATCACTAGTGGTCATTAGGGGAGAGGCGAGGTTTAACAAACCATCCATTTGTGTTTTTTAAATAATATCTAGGGAACGAACAGGCCACTGGCTGGTACCTTTAGTCAATATACAGCATATCCAGATGCAGGTTTATTTTTATACAAAACTCAATAAATGCATTTTACAAGCAGACTTAAAGACAAGCAACATGAGCACGAGTGTCTAATTTAAACAACACACTCAATCGGCTTTAAATACACACCAAACAAAACTAGAGATTCACGATACTTCAGCATTAACATCGTTATTGGACAATAACATGTCAGTATAAGTTTGATTAGTAAAACTAGGCCAATATTAATAAGCAGTCTTTATTTCCTTCTTCTTGCTGTTTGGATATACTTTTAGGGAAAGAGGGATGTGATCGCCATGACAGAAATATCAATATCAGATATCAATATCAGGCTAAATTTACATATCTGTCTATTCCAAATTCAATTAAATTCAATTCAATTTTATTCATATAGCGCCAAATCATGAAACATGTCATCTCAAGGCACTTTACAAAGTCAAGTTCAATCATATTATACAGATTGGGTCAGATTATACAGATTGGTCAAAAATGTCCTATATAAGGAAACCAGTTGATTGCATCAAAGTCCCGACAAGCAGCATTCACTCCTGGGGAAATTAAAACCCAAAAAGTGGCGCTCAGATTGTACAAGTAGCTACAGTCTTGGTACACCAACACCCACAAACTTGAACTTGGAAATAGTTGTAATGGACGCCAGATCAGCTGGCAGCTTGTCCCAGAAAGCAGGACCAAAGTTACTGAAATCATCCTCAAAAGTCCCATTCTGGGTACAGCTGCAAGACCCGTGCATGCAGACCGGAGGAAGCTGGCAGGCTATGAATCCAATTGTGTTGGAAATTAATTTCTAACATGTTAGGAATGCTGGTGCAGGGTTAATGAACCAGAGACAGCCTTCTATTGATGCGCTCTTTGGAATATAACGGCAATATTGGAGTATTACTGCATCTCAACTTGCTGAGATGAAGAACCGGCACTGTTTTTCTAAGTATTTGGTTTGTGGAGTGAATGCTCTGAGATGAAACACACAGGGCTGAGGGATCCCCCCCCACTGTGAAGACTGTAATTGCTATGTGTGAAGAAAAAAAAATTCAATATATTAAACATCCTTTTAAGAGCACTGCTTAAAGAATAAAATCTGCTCAACTTTATCCTTCAAGAAGCTGATTATGTTCTTAAGTTCCTCCCAGATTCACAACACATTTGTGTTTCAGCTAAACTCTGCTTTTATGGTAGCTCTCTTAAAAGTACAATGGGTTATTGTGGAGTTTCTTTTAGTAGCTTTAACCATATCTACAGCTCGGCATTACTGGAGGGTAAAGCTCTGACGACGACATTTTCCTCGGTTTTCATTAATTTCTTAAGGTGCATTTGAGGTGCATTAAAAACTAAAGGACTTGAAATTGCACAGGTCCATCTCACAAAATATGAATATAAATAAATAAATAAGTGAAAAACATTATATAGATTAGTTACACAAAGATTGATGTTTTGAAGCCTTTATTTCTATTAATTATGAGGATTTGTTGCTTACAGCTAATTAATACCTGCTTAAGGGTTATTTTCAAACGGTTCTTTTAATTTGACAAACGAGCCCCATCAGAGCACTAATTTATTTAGCCGTACCTGTAGGCAAAAACCGCGTTACGTCACTGTGACAGCCCTACATGGTGAATTATTTCATAATTCACATTTCAGATGTAGTGGAGTTTCTTACATTGTATGTATGAACCAGAGGGAGAGTTAAGGTTCAGCACTGATTAGGGCTGGACAATATAGAAAAAAAAGAATGTTGATAAAATAGAAATCCTATTGATCGATATTGTTAATTATCAACTAATTCAAAACATATATTTTAAAAATATTGCAACCTATTTTTGGACACAGAACACACAAACACTGAATTCAAACACAACACTTTATTCAACCAATTTTCTGCCAAAACAAGTTTTTAAAAAAAGAAAACAGAACGCATGCTATTTGAACTCTTTGAAGGGGCGGAGCCTGGGGCGGAGCATTCCTGGGTCTGCATTGTGATTGGTTGGAAGGATGTAATGACTGTAATATTAACCTACATGATAGAGTAGAATGCAAAAGGAAGGAAAACTGTTCTATTGATCTTTTTTTTCCCATCGATCGATATATATTGTTATTGAATTATCGTCCGGCCCTAACGCTGATTGCTGCTTTAACTTTGATATGAAGTCATTGATAGAAAGGATTGTCTTCTCGGTTTAGGAGTTTAAACCTAATGTAGAGCTCAGTAGACATGACGGCAATTGTAAGATCGCTCCGCCCACCCAGAAGTGTACCCCAGTCTCATCTAACCACTGACAACAAAGAAATGTAATTGCGGTGATATTGAAGCTCATAGCGTTACCAGGGGAAATTTTGCTTTATCTACAAACATTAAGGCATAGAAATCAGGGAAAACAAGTTTTACATGAAGTAAGTGACGTAATTTCAAGTTAACTACAGACAAATTAACATTAAAGCTCAAGCTTAAATACCCAACTTAAAATATATATTGGTAACTTAAAATAGTCACTACAGGCCGAAGTAGATGTTTTCATGCTGGTATTGAGCAATCCGTGGCAACAATTTACAGTAAAATTTTGTATTAGGACTGCAAAGTTTACTTTACACCACCTACTAAACACTTTGTGCTAAATTGGAGTCATTTTAACTGATCATAGCAAAGACTCTGCCTCTGCAAGCAGAAGTTGCAACATACATATATCCGAAACACAGCACAACTAGCGTCACTCATTACCCTTTAACCATGGTGTATACAGTGCAATTATGAACAAAAATGTTGTTACCTTTGTACAGACAAACATGCAATAGTTTCCATTGATCGTCATTGTGTTCAGCTGCTGATGTCGGCTGCATGCCTTTATCAATCTTTTAAATTTTTTAGACTTCAGTTCATACAGGCAAGGGGCCGTTTCACTTTGGGACAAATTACAATCACTGATTGGCCAGTTACTGACGAGCCTCCAGGCTTGATTGACAAGCGGCATCATGTGAATGACAATGAGTCTGTTTTTAAATGCAAAGTAACCAACTGACCCTTGTGGACAGTTTAAAACTAAAGCAAAATGTAAACTGGGTTTGTTTTATTACAGAGGAGGAACTGTGACAAATGTCCAATTAATAACTTTAGTTAAATACAAATCTGTTCAGTATTAATTGCATTTTAAAGGAAGTTTTTAGCAGTTTGTAGACATGGTTAAGCAACGCATTGGGTTGTCTTTACTTCACAAAACTCAACAAAAGTTATTTTATACACCAAGTTTTCAACTGTTTACCCTTCAGTTTGCTTTTCCTCTGAAGCTTATAAGTAAATAAATTGAATCCACCTGGTGAGCGTTTCCCTGCAGATTATTTCCCAACCCTGAGTCTCCACAGCTTCACCAGATTTACATCTAAGACATTTTTTTAACGTTCGCTCTAAGGTTTTGAATGTTTTGACAGATGATATTAGATGTGGGGAGCTATCCAGCTGTCTCTGGGGGATTGTAAAAACAATTTTTGGGAATATTTCACAGGCTTTTACTTTTACAGTGCTGGTCACTCGGGTGTCATGTGTTTCATTGAATATGTACTGTAACTATTACAACCTCTTTCTTTTGGGAATGGTCATGGCAAACTCATTAAAACCAACAGATGAAACTCAAATTTAACCAGGTTATGTTGGCTTCATAAACCAAATAATTCTCAACTAATTAGAAAGACAAACCTCTAAATATAGTTGTTGGCGTAATTTCTGCGCGTTGTTTTATGATTTTAAATTCAGAAGTGAAAGGAGTACCGGCAAAACCAAAATGATTGATTCTCCTGTCAGATTTAGGTTTCACGTAACCTTTTAATTTTATCAACACGTTCCTTCCGACCGGAAACGATATATTAACGTTTTGGAGCGGCTGAAACTGAGTCCTGACTTGGATCTGATCGAAAATCAGCGTAGGGAGCGAAAGATTAGGGTGATGGCTAGAAGACCTTCCGACCTCAAAGAATTGGAGCTTATCACCAGATAAGGCAGATGATGAACAGACAAAAATACCGGAAATACCAAGTTAACATTTTCCATTCGTTATTGAAGAGTATTAATAATTTTCAACATGCCATTTTAACGTATAATGTACTCTTTTTTTTCTAATCTGATAATTGCGTTGAGATTCTTTCATTTTTACAGAGCTCTCCCTGTCAGAAAACTATTTTTTTATTATAAATTTAAGTCTCGCATGGGCATGAATAATTTTGAGTTTCACTGAACCTACCTTGAATTTCTCACCCATCAAATTTAAATGTAACCAATTAAAGAAAACAATAAGTTATTATAGCTGTTAAACTATGTAAATTATAATCTAAGTAGACAGTTTAGTTTTTCTTAATTAATGTGCATGATTTAACATTAATCTGGTGTAAATATAGGTGGTTTTAGAGCCAGAGGTCTTTTTATTGACCAACATTGCACCACTGCAGTACTCTTTGACAGTGACATGGCTGAAAGACACCTAATCGATTAGGAAACAGCAATTCTACATCCAGTTTGTACTCGATATGAAAAATGTTTGTGTTGAACCTCAGAATAATCTGGTGAAATATCCCCATAAGGAAAGTTGGACCTGGCGACCAATAACAACCTCAAATTCCAACGTATGGCTGTTGCAGATCTAAAACATTATTTTCTGCAGTAACAAGCTCTTTATTTATACTTCTATCTTTCGTTATATTGTCCCACCTAATTGCACGTATAAGAGGACATGGTATAGTGTTTAAATGCATTAAAAGGCTTAGAGATACAGAGCCTAATGTCATGTAACACTTTAATACTGAACTTTTGTTTTTATCATACAAGTATATTTACATGTCCCCGGCCAAATATCAATGCAAATCTCCAGTTTCAATCCATAACAAGCTGTGAGCATTTAATCGCGTGTTCTCTACAAATCAATTTGGTTGGGAGTGTCTTGTTAGTGATTAGCCCAGGCTCTCTACATTGGTTTTGGGGTGATATTGGGCCAATTAAAGATCAATAATCCTGATCTTTAGCTGCCTACTTCCTCACAGTGGTGTCTGTGTGTTTCAGGGTGAGGGAGCGGTCGATGATGCTCGTTAGTAAGTAGTGCAGGTTTTTAGTCAATACACTGGAAGCTGAGAGGGTCAAATCAATATAGAGCTTAGCTGGAAGTTAGCTGGAAAATCTTTGTTAGCTTTTCTTTTCTTTTTTTTTTTGTCTTCCATTTATTTTATTTTTTTTCTACTTATTTTTACTCAAGACAGACTCTATTTAGTCTAAACTGCTTTGCAGCTAGTTTGTGCATTTAAAAACCATAACCGTGAGAAATAAAGAACGTGTGCATTTAGTTTGTGTCCGATCATCAATGTGACTTTTCTAAACCAACTTTTCTGGGTTCTTGATTCTTTTTACCTGTCTGTAAAATATGAATACAAATCAAATGAATGTATTTACGACAGACATTTCTGTAGTGGTCAACTGCGTTAAAAACCAGAGAATAAAAGATGCACTAATTGATGGATGGAAAGATGATCAACAAAACAATGGAGGAAGGGTTTGAGGGACGGACTGATGATGGATTATCCACAAAAGAAACGATGGATGGAGGGAATACTGAAATTCCCAGTAAATACTTTTCAAGCCTGGAAGTGAATCCGGATGTAATGTTCCATGCTGAATCAGTAGATGGGTAATTGTTTTTAATTAGCTTTGCCTAAATTAGTGTTTTCAATCACCTCTTTGTCCCCTTGCCAAAAAGCCAATCGTCTCTCGGTTTTGAATCGTATATAGCCTCTATTTGTAGCGTCTGCTTCATGCTTGGTGTTAGTATGATTAGCTTGGCTTGTTTATAGTATAACTGCCTGCATGCAATCTGGTAAGAAAATGAACTCTATTAAAATAAACCTCCTTTCCTGTTCCTTTCCTTAACCCCACCACCCACAACCCCCTTGTAATCTCTTCTCCCTCTGCCCGGTCACATTTACAGCGCGAGGTGGTAGTTTTTGAAATCGGTGCACACACTGTGTCCTAATCAAAGCCAGGCTCTGCACATTGTGTCCCAGTTGGGGAGCTATTTTTATCTGCAGTTCTCTTACACTGGGAAGGAATGGGTCAGATAGGCCAGACCGACGAATCCATCAGAACCAGCAGACAAACAGCGACCCTGCGGTGCTTCTCTGCTGTTTAAGTAAACAAATAAACCAATGAACCCGACCAAAGATCACCCTTTATCGCAATGCAAACTCATACAGACCTTGTTCCATTTCCACCTTCTTATCTTTAATTTGGTAAACAGAAACACACAAGAGTCGGTTCCAGTTTACACGTGCACTTGTTTATAAGGGTTATTTTTTTCCCCAAGTGTAATATTTTGGTGCCCTTATCTATATTTCCCTGCTTGTTCTTCCTCAATAATATAATGCTTTTTCCTTTTCTCACATATAGAAACACACTAGCCTGTCTCTGTTAGCAACACTGCCACTGTTCAGCCTTATGCTGAAACACAAAACGTAGCTACATAGACGTAATCAACGCTTCACCAGTGGCACAAATCCAGTTTCGGGTTTGTTAGTTTTAAGACTCAAGTATTCTGGCTCGGACCCAATTAACTTGTCTTCCTCCCATCTTGCTCTGCACAGTTACTGACACAGTGCTGCAAGCCTGAAGCTTTGCCCCTTCCTGGGAATCGTCACAAAGGTTTTATATAAATTCAAACACAACATCCCGGTTGATAAATTATTTCTCAAAGGCGTAGTGTTTGGAGTAACTTCTGTGGCTGTTTGCTGTCAAATAAGGAGATTTAACAGCTCTAACCCTTCAGTATGACTTATTATCACTTTAAAAGAGTAATTATTAGTTGATAACAATAACTATTTATCTGACAGTTACCTAGAAAGATTAAACAAAGAATAGGCCAACATTTTTTTCAAGGCAAAATAAGGACAAAGATGATTTTATTACTGTACTTAGATGTGCTCATAAAGTGATGTATATCCTGCCCATATCAACAGGAAAAAACTAATGTGGTAGGAATAAAACAAAAAATAAAAAGGAGCAGTAACCCAGTGGCATTGGGTCTCCACCCTATTAAATCATTAGACTTTGTATCTATCAGAGTACCACATCTTGACCGGACATTTGCCGACTCTACCTGGCAAAACGTTTCCAAATCTAATATAATGTTAAGATGTTTCGTTACCAGTCGTCTTCAGATGAGCCCACAGATTTGCTGTCAAATTTAGCGGTAGATTTTCGCTTCATCTTTTCCTCTAATGAGGTTATCTCTTTGTTGCTGTGGATGTATGCTTGGACTCACTGTGATGCTGCAAAATTTAATAAAGACCCCTCTTTATCCTCAGCTTACTCGCAAACAACCTCTTCTTCCTTTTCTTCCGCTTATTTGGGATCGGGTCACGGGGGCAGCAGCCTAAGTAGTTAAATAAAAGATGTCTTACTCGTCCACTTTCCGGGTCTGCTTAAGTGCAACCATTACACAATATGCTATTATTGTGATGTACAAAGACTGAAAAAGCAAGCAAAGTTAAAGAAATGCCTTTGAATCACCTGCAAAGATCAGGGCAACTTTAAAAGGTTATAAAATCTTGTTCCTTGAAGGGAAATGGAGCAAAACAAATCAGGGATGGTTTAAAACTTTTGCACAGCACTATCCAATTATAGCCATTACTCAAATGGTACAGTGTGTAAATGCAATAAAAGGCTTAAAGACGCAATATTAGCATAGAGTTTAATATCATGTAACACTTTAATGTTGAACATTTATCATGCAAGTACTCAAATACCTTGTTTAAACATTTGATAAGATTAAAATTTTGGACCAACTTGTCTGGTCCTAATTTAATCCAGTATTAACAATTAAAGCTGCATACTCCAAAAAAAAAAAACACCTCAAACGGCTTTTTATAATCTTTTAATCACATTTCTGTATTTATATTTGGCGTCAATTCTGACTGTCCCTCTAAATTGTTCTATTTCTGACAGATTTCTGCCATTTCACATTCTGCCTGCTTCTCTTTTGGTCCTTGCCAATACAAAGCAGTAACACATGCATTTACAACCACAGATCTTCTTTGAACATCCATATGTGCTTAACATAAACATGCAGGCTCAATTGTTAAGATTTCAGTTCTGATCTCCCTCCAGATACACATGCAGTCATATAGCGTTCAAAAGGGGCCGTATGACAGTAATTTGGCAGGAGCTTGTGTTGAAATGGAAGAGAGGTCAGATATCCAAAAAACCAAGATGCTTGACATTAACTCTTATTGTTAGCGTGGTGTTTAATAGCAGGATAATTCATTTGTGAACAGCGGTCCTGTTGATGTGAAACCCCATAGATTTTTTTTACTTACACAGGATAGGTGTATGATGTCGTATTCTGTTCCCTGGGGTACGCCACATCTTAAAGGAACAATAAGTAATAAGGAAACCTAGTGGTTAAAATGGGGACAACACGCATTTTTACTTCCACAGGACTTCCATAGGTATATAATGTTGTATTTCGTTCCATTTCTGGTCTGCTTCTCTTACTGGCTTCCGTGATTGCAGGTTGCTGCTCTTTTGCCAAAAAAAAAATATACCAAATGCTGTGCTCTGTTTTGGGACCCTGGGAGCTCTCATATGATTGGCTCAGGAACCAGGAAGTAAACATGGGCTATACACTGAACCAAAGACTTTCCACACCATACCTCTAATTTTGAAAGGGGAAAAAAACTTGACTAAAACATTCAAGGCAAGGCAAATTTATTTGTATAGCACATTTCAGTACAAAGAGAATGCAAATTGTTTTACATGATTAAAATATAGGAAAATAAAACAGAATTAAAGCAAGTTGGAATAAATTGTAGAAATAAAATAACACATAGGAAAACAGAAATTAAAAGCAAATATTAAAAACAGCTGTACTACAAAGTTGAACTAATTATGTTTCAGTCATGTCATGCTTTTAGGCCCATACTTTTCATCATGAAATAAAAAAAAAACTTCAGTGTTTCCCCTAGAAAACAACGGTAATACCAGTTTTACCCAGTATTACAAAAGGTGTTTCTGAACAGGATTATCAACTATAGCTTTAAAAAGTTTCCTTTTTCCCCAATTTAAATACTTTCAGTATTACACGTATGGAGTAATAGAGTTCTGAGTTTTCATTATGAGAATTTACAATATTGAGTTGCTGTCGTGCTTTAAAGCACAACAGTTTTGCAATAGGAGAAAATATAAAGTTTGCATTGAAAACTGGAAATGGTTGTTTTCATATGTGAAGTCCAATGTGTACTTTAAAAACATCTAAGCTACAGCTTAAACTACATTCTACCAGTTTTACAATATTCTTGCTACACAAGAGTCGCTCAAGGTCTTCCAAAAGCTGCATGTGAGTCTAGTGTGCGATTGCTCTCATGATTACATAAGAACCACAGTAGGGAAACAACAAGATTATATACAAATTATACAAAAAAGGTGACTGTTCCATTATATTATTTTGTGTTTCAGGTGCGTAACTTGTGCTACATGGTGACACGGAGGGAAAAAATGAAGCACACCCTCTGCGACCTCCAGGAGAAGATCTTCCACCTGCAGATCCAGCTGCTAGAAGAAGAAACGGCAGGAGGTAAGGGTTTAAATAATGCGAACAAATATGTGTTTGTGTGTGGAGTACTTCATCAAAGCTCTAAAATTACTAACCCTCTCAGCCGTAAAGTAGTCTGAACCACTGACATGTGCTTTAAAGCCCCTCCAAACAAAGTGCACAACTGATACATGTGGGTGGACAGTTTTGGAAATAGCCTTTCATCATTTCTGCACAGCAGGCCGCTCTCGACACCGGTGCAGGAAAGACCACTGGAATAGTAGTTTAGACATGTTGGAACAATGCTGGCCACATTAAATGGAGCTGGATATCCATCCACTTCACACAGAACACTGGTCTTGATGTATTGTGTGCGGTTAGATTGCAGCGGAGAACAAAATGGGTCAAAATGTGTTGGGTTAGCATGTGCTGCTTTGTATGTCAGGTATCTGTTCAAAATGAATATTGTGGTTTTAGTAGGAGTAGGTTTTAGCAGTTTGAAAGGGCTTTATTTTAAACCCCGTTTGACTTTCCCACTTGCAGTAAACTCAGATTGTGTCCTGTGTAATTAATCCTGTAGTTAATCCTTGAAATATATTGCTTAGACATGTAGTAAAGATGTGCTTCAGGGAAGAAACGTTTAATTATGAGCAATAAAAGGCTTGTAGATAAAATATTACTTTTTAGAAGAAATGCTAAACTTGCAGCCTCCGGCCTTTAATCTATACTTTGTAAAATTGTGTCTGACCATTTTAGAGCAACCTGGCACAGAGCAGTGAAGACAGGCCTGACATCATTGATTTTTAACATCGTATAGTATATGTTGTTCAATTTAACCATTTTGATTATGCATATTATTAATAATTATAATTGATATGTTATTCTAATCAAAGGAAAGCAACAACATTTTTTTTTAAATGGTTGTGATTAAGGGCTACCAGCCGTTAATGATTATAACTAGGAATTGGGTTTACTACTTAACAATTATTAAACGTATTTACCATGAGAGATGGATGTCTAGTCAGCTGTAAAACTGAAGTAGACTGGCCACCAGTAAATATTAACAAGCCTTAAGTTGGAATCATTAACCACAAGCAAAGGAAAATAATGTCTCTTGTGTATATTCGTATTGTTAATACAAAAGGAATGATTCGTACTCTTAGAGACGATTCCATCACTGATATAAAGATCACAGTTAAACCATTTAAGATTTATTAAACCAATAATTCCCTGTCACAGCAATTATTGTGTTTAATACTAATACTACGTGAACACACTACCTACATAACAACATAAAAGACAAAAATAAACAACAAAGTAAAACAGCAAAATGATTAAACTGGGATAAAGAAACCCAGTTTAAGTAATATTCTAACTTAAATTAAGCCTCACTTAATTAGGCATTGTACAATCACCATTCAAAAATGGTAGCAAATGATGTAAACATTGAAATGGATCTGGAGTGATGTGATGGAGCCTTAAAGCAAGGTCTACTACTAGCCGAGTGGCTGTGATGAGTTAGCTTTAGCTGCTAAGCTACCAGCTCCAAATGGCTACGGCTTATGCCTGAGCTAACCGCAGCTACAGTTTAGACACCACAAGCAGGTGTTTTCACCAAGGGGCGGCTGGCTCTACACAAAGCCCACTGGCTGACCCAATGAACGCTTCAAACAGAATCAGCGCGAAAATCCGAATGCAGCAGAAGAGAATAAAGGAGACAAGAGATGATCGGGATTCTAATAACGTCCAGAATAAACCTGGCGCTGATGGCACGGCCCGTTCAGAATAATAATGATAAAATCAACAATAATAGTCAACCCTCGATGCGGTGGCTTTCACAGTAATCAGATAAAAGGAAAACACAGTAAGCAGCTTATCACCTGAATTCAGTCACAGCATGTAAAATATTCAAAGACAGTTAAATAACTCCTTCTGGAGTAAGAAAAAACATCGGCACTAAACCTTTTCTGAAGAGATTCTGCCCAGGCAAAAGTATTTATTTGAAATGAAAGGGGGTCCTTTCCTGGTACTGGTTCCGTGGGGGGAGCGATCACTCGGGTTGTAGTGGCTCAGTACTGCATGTGTCGCCTTCTCCAGCAGCGGGAGATATACGTCGGCGCAGACCTGTGCATGGGATGGGTCTCAGCAGTCTTTGTGAGTTTTTCGGCCAAAAACAGAAGAGACGGCCTCGTCTGTCGACGGAAAAAGAGGGAAGACACCACTTGTACTTTCCTTGGTTGCTTGCTTCTGATTAAAGTCCTAGGAGCTCCTCTGTCAATCCAACGACCAAAGGGTTAAAGGGGATGTTTGGTTTTGTCCAGCAAGGCAACAATCAGTTTCCAACACGTGTTTTGACGTGAGGAATCTTCAGCTGAGATGAGGTCTCTTTGACAAAAGACGAGCACCGCACTGTGATTTTATCATCTCAGGGGTGTGGTCTCGCAGGTATCAGAGTCTGTGTTCTGAACCGTGTTGCATGCTGGGAGCTGTAGTCCGACAGGTTATTTTATGACACAACATATGTAAGTAAAAGAAAACGTAGGACATAAATCCTCAATAAAACATGTGCTATAATTCTATAAAAGAAATCCGAATCATGACAGAAAATGCAACAGAAAAGGAAAATTGTTCATTGCTTTAATACATACAATTCAATCTTCAGAGTAAAATTAGATTAGGAGGATATGGATTAATACAGTAAGTGGTATAAAGTATAAAATTTAGAATTTAAATAACTGGGATTTATTTTAACCCATGTTAAAGGAAGTCTAGTGACTTATAAGGAAGTTGTGAAGGAAACTGCACTACAGCTCCAGTCCAGAGGGTGGCAGTAATTAGAACCCAAAGGCCTCACCAGCTTTCTCCGCCCCTACCTCAGTTTAAATTCTGTCGCTAAATGGAGCCCGAACTTTTGTTATGTGGTTTTGTTTTTTTTTTGCCCTTTATTTAATCCTCGAGGATTTCCAGCAGTACCAGAGGTATGTTTTAAAGATGAGCAAATTATTAATTTCTAAAAGTCCTTTCCTGCTCTCCAATAAAACATTAAAGGTAGATAAAACTCCCGTTATGAAGCTGAACTCAGCCTAATCTCAGCCAAGCCTTTTTCCTCAGTAACAAATGAACACTAGAACGAACCAAATGTTAACTATTAACTATCATCTGATTGAATTATATCTGTGTTTAACCTCCATTCACTTTTACAATTAAGCAATATCGTAATAAACCGAGCAGATATTTTAGGTTTACACAGCTACATTCTCACCTAAAAACATGATAAATATTTACTTTGTGTCACAGAAAGTGTAACATATCAAACTTTAATCACAGCTTTGGCCACTCTCCATCGCCATTGCCACTTCTGTTTAAACAATCTGCTTCAGCCCAGGGTTATCTGAAAGTCCACCCCCCTGACCAGGACCTGTTATCCAGGAAAGTGTGGACCAGAGAAACTAAAATCGCTTTGGTAAATCGTATTGAAAACACACAGAGGGCTTTCAAAGTCCTGGGTAATTGCTGGAAGTCCCTGAGATGGAAAAGGTGCTATTAGAGTAGAGCTCATAATGTTTTTGAAAAAGCTTTAATTACATTTTCAGAGAAAAAACATGTCCCCAGTTGGTTCATCTTCCTTTACAGGAAGAGGAAAATTAATATTTGGCCTGATTTATGTTTAAACATCAGCAGTTCTCCATGCAGGAGCGTGAAGATAGTCTTAGTAAAAACTAATTACACCCACTTTCACCTCTGGAGTTTCACCTATGGGAAATAATAAAATTATCTGATCTTTGCTAGGTTCCAATATTATTTAAGTTTAACTTCACAGTTTAAAGAGTAACACTGCCAAGCAAAGACCTTAAGAGGAGCAAAACTATTCAATGTTCAACAGTGGGAAAGATTTAAGAAAGTTGGCAAAATGCATGATGTTCAGTCAGGGCAAAAAATAAATAAAAACACAAGAACCTCAAATTCCACTGGCCTAGAAAAAGGTTAAACTACTGAGGTTTCTTTGAAAGGGATTTAAAGCAGACGCAGTGACGTGCGTTGAGGTTCATGACTGGACTCTTATATGAACCTAAATAAGAAGCTCATGTTTAAATTTTGACCTTAATTTAAACATTTAGTTGTTTTAAAAGAACATAACATAAAAGTATATAGCGTTTCACATTTTAAAAGTTTTAAGCCCCCCCCTGAACATGAGAAAATCCTCGTTATATTCCCTAGTTACTGGAGGAAAATAGGGAGTACCAATATGGCGGCTGGTGGCTTCAAAGTGACTCGTTCTAACATCTGGCTATTAGCACTTCAGTGTATAATATAGCTCAGTGTAACAAACCCAAAGGAGTTTATTGATAGACTTGTCAGTGCAATACCCGCACCTTTTGCGACACTGCGACGTAGATCTGTTACCAATTATCTATCAGTGCGACACGGTACTTTCTTGCCTCAGCCGGTGCATTTTTACTGCACGTTTATGGCCGATCAGAAAGACTAAACATGTCACACACATTCATTAAATATAATAGACTATGGCACACATATATATGTGTGATACTTGTATAATCAAACATGTATATTGGCAATATAAAGAGTGACAGCAACGGTCATCTGTCTACTGCTTGCACCAGTCAGTGTGTCTGTTTGAATACATGAGAGAAAGGGCATTTGATTTTCTGCCTTTCAAGGTGTAAATTCAGCAATTTCAACCATAAAAATGTCGAAATCACACACAAAACAAATTTAAAGCTTAGTCAAGTGGAAAATGTGATTTTCTCTTGTTACTGTATTTTTCAGGCTATAAATCGCCTTTGAATGTAAGTTGCATCAGTCAAGAAATGTGTCATAATAAGGAAAAAAACATATATAAGTCGCACCGGACTATAAGTTCCATTTATTTAGAAATGAATTTTTAAAAAAATGCAACTTAACTATTATTAGCTCGACAGCAGTGACATGGTCCTGTCGCGTTCTGGGCTCCTCCTTCGAGCTGCACCACGCAACGCTCTGCTGCATGAAGGCAGACTGGAGCAGCAAAACATTAGGTTCAGTCTTTGTTGTCAAGAATTAATTGAAACATTAACTTATAAAGTGGTACAGGAGCAGCATTTAGTTTTCACAAGCTTAGAGCGCCCTCCTGCAGCCATAGAGGGTTTACTACTTGGTTCATGTTGGTCAATATGAATTACCATTTAAAATGGTGTGTAAGTCGCACATGACTACAAGTCGCAGGATCAGCCAAACCATGAAAAAAGTGCGACTTATAGTCCGAAAATTACGGTATTACTATTTTAGTTGTCATGATGACAGGTGAGGCACTGCCACATCTGCCTCCCCTGATTCCACGTCACCGAGTAGAAACCAGAGGCTACATTATCTTATCTCATCATATGGAAAGCCCCAAAATTGAAAGAGGGTGTACTTTCTTTTCATCACCTCCATAGTTCCAACTGGAATTTGTATTTTTTTTTTTAATAACGTAAAGTAAACCAAGTGAATTTGAGGCTTGTGAAAAGCCTCGATGAAGTCACTGAGACGGACAAGATCCTGAACGACTGAAAAGATTTGCACAGATGTCGGCTGAATGAAGCCAGACTGAACGCCTTTTGAACGAGCTCATTAAAAGACAGGATTAAGTTGAATAACATTCATAATTTTATCTTTTTTTTTTCCACACTAGCTGCCAGAATTGCCAGCTGTTGTTGCTGCTGAATGATGGTTGTTATGTAGATGATGCGGAGCCCCTTTATCCGAAAGAGTCGTGACCTGCCACTGATGTGGGGGTGACTGTGAAAGCTTGTCGTCATGGCAATACCAAATGGTAACGATAGCGAACTTTTGTCAGCCCGTTCCCGAGTCTGTGTGGAGGTGAGGGTTAAATCCGCAGTGCTCTTCATCCTCCAGGAAGTAGACACACATCTGCACGCTCAATTAAATCAAATACAAACACTTTCACTCTCTCTCCCTTTGTGTTTCTCAGGAGCTCACTCCCAAAGGCACGCGCGTGCGCGCACCCTCTCTTGCAGAACTGCTGACTCGGCAGATTGCTGCCATCAGGTAGCAGGAGCTGTGCTGCTGGCACTAAGCAGCCATATCTGTTCACACTGCCACAGGAGTTAGATTAGAGCCTATAGTTGGTGTGTGTGCTTGTTGTGATAAAGAGCAGCAGAGAGTGAAGAATGAGGTTGTCTGCTAGAGTGATTTGTGTAACTCGCCATCTTTCCCTCTATTCATTTCACTCCATCCTCTAATTATTTTTCTCCTCCATCTGTTGCTGTGATTTTCTCTAATTTGCCATGCCCTCCAAGTCTTTTCCTCTTTTTTTTACCATTTAATTTTGGTTGTGCGTTCCGACGGCTCTCTGGTTGGCTTTGCTTCACACTGAAATGAGAGTAAAACCATAACTACAGAAGTATGTTGGTTCTGCAATAAAATACAGTTTCTTTCACTCAGAGCAGAGTAGGAATCTTAAGGAAGGTAGCCAGACTGACAGAAAAATCAAACTCCCACAGCAGAAGGTCCACTTTCTAGGAAACAAAACAGCACAACAAAAACTGAATCCATGGTTCTCAAAGGGAAAAAAAAGATGGACCTCCTCTTTTTTTAGGGGTTAAAGGATCTTGGTTTGTTGGAGTAGGATGGACAGACCGAAGGTTTGGAGCCTTCTGGAGTATTGCAGGTGCTGGGCACGAAAAAATAAAGCTCTTGATATACTGTTCTGTTCTGTTGTTGTTGTTCCGACCCTTACTAGATGCAGATCATGCCAAAAAAAAAATGTATATAGAGGTTCCTTTATGCATCAAAATAAATGAGTTATAGTGGTCCAGAGTTTTCTGGACATTTCCCCATTAGGAGGAGAATACAGACCAGAACCAGAGCTCAGACAGGACTCAGTTGTCTCTAAAACAATGGCTGGATGGATGGTGTTTAAAGCAGTTTTTGTGATGGACTGTCAAAATGTAGATGACAGCAATTCTCCTAATACTTGTTGAGAACAAGTATTCTTGTTTTTCTTCTGCTGGTTGTAGTTTGACCTTTGATTTGCAGTATTTTTTGCACCATCTTATGAATGAAAGCATCACTGCCACAGACTTTTTTTTTTGGCACAGACAAGAGTCTGAACTCCACATGGTCTCAAGTAAAAGGACACGGAGGACTCTTGTGGTACATACGATAAAACATACAACAGACAAGCTTCCTGTGAGATATGAATCTGATTTTAAATTCTGATTATCTCAGGTTGACGTAAACTAACATGACCAGTATGCAACTTCACATCTTAACCAATCAAGAAACAGTGTCATTTTGTTATTTATGACTTTTATAAACAGTAAAAGTAAAAGAAAATGCACCGTTTGCAATTTAAAAATTAAGTTAACCCTAACCCAATGTTAAACCACAGATCCCACCCACTTCAGCCTAAACATGGGAATTATTGATTTAAACCTTTTAACACGAAGCCTAATATTATTACATTTAACATACAATAGGCCTTTGCTCCAATATCTAAAGCTAAATATATCCCAATGCACCATAATGATTTGAACATTTTTCACATTGTTTAAGTCAGTTTGACATTTATTCACTGCACCACAGTAGCTACACCTTAAAATCGGTTTTCAACAAATATGCCGAGTTCATCCACCCTTCCCATGGTTCTGCCCCTTATCTCCCTGCAGGCTTGTTTCCATGTGGAAAACACTCACATCTCTCCTCTCACCTGCCTAAATCAGAACCACTAACCTTTTGTCCTCCTGCCTGTCTCTCATGGTGCCTCATCCATCATCCACCCTCTGTCAGGCAGCCTCCATGTTTGTCATGTTGGGGTTTGCATGAGTCATGCTCTGTAAATGCTTAGCATGTCACTATCAGGACCAACAGGCGGCCACTCAAAATTCCTGCAGCTCTCTCTTAAAGAGAAAGAAACTGGAAAATAATAATATAAAAACTGGATTTTTCCCCCCCCAAGTGTTCAATAGTTTTCCATCAGGTATGAGTTGGGTTGAGCTGTGATGACAGTCAGTGGTATAAATTGTTTTTGAAAAGCTTTAAGGTTAAGCACCAGTCATCTGGTACAGGACCAACATGGCAAAATGCAAATAAAACAGACATACTGGTATATTTTGTCCATTTCTCACACCTCTTTAGTCTTTTTTTTTAACCACTGGACTCTGATATTCCAAAAGAGAAGAAAGTCATAAACACCTTTTTACCGTCATTTTTAATACAGCCGTGAAAAGAAAAGGGAACCAGAACCAGAGAGA
Organism: Fundulus heteroclitus; assembly: GCF_011125445.2. NCBI lineage: Eukaryota > Metazoa > Chordata > Actinopteri > Cyprinodontiformes > Fundulidae > Fundulus > Fundulus heteroclitus. The sequence goes on along the minus strand of NC_046371.1, from coordinate 11,129,513 downwards.
GGCACCAAACCCGCTGATGGTGTTATTAATATGACTCTTTAGTGCTTGAACTAAAGACACGTCGGATCCAGTTTTCCATTATAAAGGTTTTTCTTGATCAAAAAGATGAGCTCATGGATCCTCCACTTTGATTTGATTGATCCACATCTGGTTGTACATTATTGGTCTGGGTTGTCTTGTGTTCAATGATAACAGTTACCACCAACATGTACACAGGAATCTGAAAAATAAGCAAGAAAAACATGCAATTTTAAAGATCATAACATTTATTTAAAGACACATGTTGAAATATCTTCTTTGAATCTTTATGACTTGGGTCAAACATTTTGGGTTTCCTTCTCTAAGCTTCTGATATAACTTTTTGACCCGTTCATTTCAACAGAGCGGCTGTAAAAGAGTCCATTTTTTTAAATCACTTTGTAACGACTTTTGCCAAAACAACCACAGCCCTCTGCATGATCAAAAGTTTCCGCTACGCACATGTAGGAAAATTCATAACTACATTAAGAGTCCACTGTGTAGAAAATGGCGAACGAACAAGAGCTCCTTCTGGCGGAGGGTCGTAAATATAGACATCTTTATGATTTGGCCCAAAAAGATCACCATGAAGAACAAATTAACAATTCCTGGAGATAAATTGCTGTAATTCTCAGAACAAAGGAAGAGGCTTTAAAATGTTGGAAACAACTGTTTTCTACTTCTTCGTGTAGTGAGGTGTAGTACCTTTTGGCGTAGGAGTACAACGCTGCCCTCTAGGGTATAGGAGAATAGTACTACTTCGGAGGAACAGACGACATTGTGTCCGCACGTCTAATTTACGTGCAGAATGTATGTGTGTGAAGCATAAACCAGCCTTAGCTACACTGTATTACCAGCCTCCGCCAGCGTCGTCACAAGGTCTTTTGGACACAGAACCAGCCTCCTTCCTGAACGGAGTGAGGACTGGACAGTCCAATGGTGTTTAGACTTGCCTATGATTAAACAAATGAACGCCGCCTCTCCTATGACTAACCATAATGAGCTCAATAATTCATTTATGGATATCTTGGGTGATTTCATCTTAATTTTCCATTGATGTCAGAATACGGTATGTTTGAGGTCTTCCTTAAAATACATCCACAGATGTATCCATTGAACTCAAATGTTGTTAATTAACCCATCAGAAGCTTGTAATGGTGTAACGATGTTGGTGCATGTAGACTGGTTACTAAGGAAGTAAAAAATATTCTCATTATGTTTGGTCTGATTTTATGCCAGACAGCAAGAATACACAACTATAACTTAATATTGAAATTCTTGCATATTTCTCACACATCTTTAAAATACTGTGATTATATAGAAAACACATTTGGATCCAATACCCACGCTTAAAAATGAAAGGGGCTCCATCTCCTATTGAGTTTGGAAACATAGCTGCTCTTAGAAAACTACAGCAGGTTTTTTTTTGTCCAAATATGTTGGTGTTGAATTTGTGCAGACATAGACTCGTGGTGTTCTTGTTATTCAGAAAGTGAACCACATTTATATTCAAGCTCAGAGCCACGGCTGACAAGCTGACAGCGGTTAGTATTGGCCTCTCTGATCCGGTTTCAGCAAGTGTAAGTGTATGAGTTTCTTTTTAAAAAAACAGAAAAAAAAAAAGAGGAAGAGGAGGATGGCGAGGGACAGAAAGGTAATGAGGAAGAAAGGCGATGTGGTGGAAGAGAAGGAGACTGTAGAGGTGATGAGGAGGAAAAAGTAATAAAAGTTCAGGTGGAAAAGAAAAACAACTTTCAATGCACTAATGAGCTCAGGTACGAAATGGGACACAACGGCTTCACACACTGCAGTTCGCCGCACCTCGAAAGAGGGAAAATTAATCACACACTTCAAAAAGATAAATCCCCTGGTGCTGTTTCTACTTCTAAACAAGAGAGGGAAGGATGATGCTGCGGAGATGGAGCCAAAGGACAGTGCAATGACTGGAGACAAAAGAGAAACACAAAAAAAAAGCACAGATCTGTGTGGAGGGGGGGAGTTGGGCACATGCTGGAGGCGTTTAGTGCTGATGCTTGGATTTGAGCAGAGATTACAACCTGCAGGGGGAACATTTCCACACATTGAAGCAGCGCCTTCTGGTGCCCTTGAAAACCCGAAAATTAGTTCTCCTCCTTTTCTAAGCATTATAAAAAGAACAAGATCAGATTAGGAAGCATGAAGAAAAATGGTCCCTGGGAGATCAGAAGATAAGGTCGTGCTCTTTTTACCTAAAAAATAAAAAGGACATTGCAATTTTGAAGAAGCTGTGTAAAAAAAACAGCCGTGTTCCCTCTGGGAGATCCCTCAGAGATTCCCTGGAGTTAATGAGCTCTGCAGTTTCAGCAAAAAAAACACAAAATAAGATGGAGAACTGGGAGATGGCTTTGATAGACGTACCTGTTGTCATTCCCAGTCGTTTTTATTGCAACCTGCAACCTTCACTCAAGTTCAGTGTGTCCTTGAAGCCACAGAGGGATTTGCTGCCTCTTGTATGTGACAACTACTCCTTACCGTCTGTCTGGGTGGAAAACATGTCTAAGAAGATAAATCAAGTAGAAAAGCAAAAACAGGATCCAAGGAGGAGATACTGAAAACAGGATGTCTCTTTCAGAACCTGAGTCGTTAAGGAAACAGGAAAAAAGCAAGTAGATTTCTAATGCGAAGTAATAAAGTTACCAATTTATCAGTATTAACATTACTATGCTCTACACTTTTAAAGGTTTTTAGATTTTTAAGGTAATGTGTAAAATGTGCTTTACACCAGTAGTCCCCAACCTTTTTTTCACCATGGATTGACCTTTAAGGTGTGGTGAATAAAAACGAAATAAAAAGATACGACCGGCATAAAACCAATCAGTGGGAGCCCTGAGCTTGTTTCTCTGCAATAAGACGGTCCCATCTAGGGGTAATGGCAGACGATTATGTCCGCAGTGTGTTGCTTATATCCAGTCTACTTGTTAATTGAAATTTTTCTTATTGCAACAATCCTTACGGACATTTTAAAGCTGCCATCATCGAGCAGCCTCTCCTAGAAGTTCACAGCTAACATCTTTAACTATGAACAGCTTCTTAGCTTTAGCGAAGCAGTTAGCCACCAAGAATGATGCCATTAGTGCATTTGTTGATGTAATGGACAGAATCCGGCTAGTTTTCAAAATAAAACATGATTCAGATATTAAATAAGAGAAATATTGTAGTAAAGTTATTCTTTCTGAGCTGTCCTATACCAAATGACTGAAGGCCGGTACCAGTGCTTTACATAAGACTTAAAATATAAAAGGTTGTTTGTATATGTATAAAAAAAACATTACTTCTGAACTACTGTCATGTTGTGATGTTTCAAGAAAGAAGGCTGCCACAGAGATTATTCAATCCCACCCACCAATTTAAATCTATCAATAAACATATTTATATTGTGTATGTATCATTTTAGAAATAAAATAGTTTATTTCTATACAGTGTTTCCATGACTTTGACAGGCAGCAGAGATATTTAATCAATGCAATAAAAAGAAAACCCAAATCCTGCAGTGTGTGACTTCGTTTTTGACTGAATTTCTAATTCCAAAAGAAGCCTAACAATAATAAATGTTAGTTATCAAAAACTAGAGGTCGGCCGAAACATCGGCCGACCTCTAGTTTTTGATTGTGTTTTTTCCCCTGTATCAGCATCAGCCGATCCAGCAGCCATACTTTAAGATCACAAAGTGCATGCATTGCCGCTCCCTCCCTGGCAGAGAGCGACTGGTAATGCTGTAAGACTTAGTGCCATCTAAGTTCATCTTTCTAAGTAGTTTTAACAAGGTGTATCTGGCCTTTGAAAGTCTCTCTATCTGTTATCATTGTGTCCTTTTTATCATGTAAATGAAGAAATATTGGCTTCTAGAATTGACCCCAAATAAATCACAAAGGCATATCGGGTATCGGTTAGACTGATGTCAAAATAATCTGTATCAGCATAGGCCTTAAAAACCTGTATCAGTCGATCTCTATCAAAAAGGGCTAGAAAAGAAGTTGAAGACGACCAACTGAACCGTAATCTTCATCACGTTAAGGAGTCGTCAAATAACCTTTTAAGCAAAAGAAATGTAACCTTGAAGTAAATGATCAGTTTTAAAAATTTTATCGGTATCAGGAAAGAAGGCTCCATGGGAGCAGTTCAAGACTCAGTTCGCTTTATAGCAAAACTAAAAACTAAAGGAGTCTGGCTGGCCAGGTTACTGAATTAATGGCTTTTACTAAATTAGCCTCTGTTAACAAGAATACATTTGCATTCATCTTTACTGCTGAGAAAAAAACTGTCACTTCATACATTTTACTTTTTTGCCCCTGCGCTGTTCATGTTCACGTTACCTTTTCATGTCTTTTTTCTTCCTTTTCCACAACGGTCTTATACAAACATGAATGTTTGGCAACTGAAGTGAAAACCTCTAATGCAAGTAGACACAAACTCCCATCTTTGATGTAAAGTAGCCTATTGTGTTAAATGTAAAGTGTTGTACTCCCACCGAACTTTAGTTTCACACTCGTTTTCTCCCTTTCAAACATTTACACAGAGGGGTCGTCTCAGTGTGAAATCTCTGTGGTCTCAGCTCCATTCATGTGAGTCCAGCTTCTCCATGCTGAAGTAAACAGGAGTTCTGCCTTCAGCTGGATACCACTGCCACACACGCAGAGCACAAGCATTTACTGTATTAAATAAGAAGCAATTACACTGTACAGTGTGTCACACAGCTGCCCCACTCCTGTCCTTTTCATCTGAAATGATCAAGGATTCTCACTCTAGTCTTGCTTGTGGAGATTGGTAAAATATATCCACCTTTTATTTTAGAGATGCAGTAATCAAGTATCAAGTAATCAGATTTATAGGGTTTAGTTTATTATTATACCAAGGAGACCAAACTGAACCTTAGCTAAGACTGGCGATGTGTGGCAGTGTTTCCTTCGACATTTTAAAGACTTTGGTCTCTGTTATCCATTAAATATTTCTTTCCTGCTAAATTAGTCGAGAGGCAAGTGAGCTCCTTGTCACTGATGAGTCCTCTGTGAAAGAAACGTCATCTTCCTCCAGCCTTTAAAGGAGCAATAAGCGATATTTCACCACTAGGTGGTGCTTGAGCACTGTTTGTAGACCAAAACAAGATGTGCAACAAGCTACGCCTCTTGCTCCAAGCAGCCACCCAGCCCCTCCATCCCTTCTCATGTGTCACCCTCTATGCGCATATTTGTAAAGTACAAAAACACAGTAAAACAGCCTCACCTTTCAGGAGGAACATTTCAAGTGAAGAAGTAACTCATTACTTTATAGTGCGGTTAGCAAGAGAACATTTTGATCTGCTGAGGCGCCCTCCACCATGTTGCTCTAATGGTGGTATTTTAGGGCAGGGAGGGGCCAAGCCTTGAGTGGCAGCTGTTCACATGCACGTACATGTACACGGACGGTCAGGCCCGGCTATGTAAACAAGAGACTGGAGAAAAACACAGGGAGCTGCGGTAGGAAGTTATACCATAGTCCTTCTCAAATATTACCTTTAGTTCTTTAATATTATCATAAATTTTAGTGCTGTCTATCTAAAATATTGAAATTTTGCTTATTGCTCCTTTAAGAAGAACTTGCAATATCACATAATCAGAACTTGGTCACCACTTCACGTTGCAGCCTGTTGACGAAGATCCATGCTCAGAGCGTGCTTTGATGTATTGCAGCTCCCGGACATGTTCCAAGCTAATTTTCATTAGTTTGTGCTTGATGTATTCAGCCTGTGTGTGGGTCTCATTGTAAAGACGGATTAGCTTGAGGTGCTACTATATTTAGATAAGCATCAATCTTCTGTGTTTACAGAGTTGTTGTCGATGTTGATCTATATATTGTTTTACTCTAATATATATTCAGCTCTTGTGTTTGAGACAAAAACTCTCTCTGATTTGGTCCCAATCTGTCTTCCTCCACCCCACATAATGTGGCCATGTTGTTGGGCGTTAATTATTATGCTAATGAGTACCATGACCATTTGCTTTTTTTATTTTAGGTTTCTGTTGGACAGTAGATTAAAATAAGCAGGAAGTGCTGAATGTTTATTACTAATGGGGTCTCCTGAGTCATCTCATCCACGCCAACTGTTCAATCTAAAGCACATTGTTCATTTTAAATGTCATACTTTTCTAGATTGTTTTTCTACAGTTTATAAAACATTGTCAATTTTTGAGGGTAAAACATAGTTTTAACGTTTTGAAAAGTTGGTTCTTGATTGTGGTTTCCATAAACCATGAAACACAACAGCTATGTTTACATGCACAAAATATCACAATCTGATTGAAATGTATTTGGATCAAAAATCCAATTTATAAGGGCACACAATCAATTAATCTGATCATAATGTGTGTTTATATGCACCTGTCTTTATTCAGAATAGAACCACTCTCATGTGCGCAGTTATCAAATTGCCCTAAAAAAAAACCCACAGAAGAAGAAAAACTTCTGTCGTTGCTGAACAACAAAAAATAGTAAACAATTCTTTTGTCTTCCGAGCACCCAGGCTGGACAGCACCAGGTTCTAATTACAGTTGAAACATTACAGCATAAATAGTTATTTTGAGCTCTTTTAATGTTTCAAACAGATTATATCGGGACGGGAGCCCCGACAGTTTTGCTTCCTGACGTATTTCTGCCACTCAACAAAGCCGAAATAAGTCACGTTTGTCGGGCGCACTCGGGTGAGTTTGCCACATTCGGAATAGTTATCAACCGCCCCTCTCATTTCGAATACAGTTTCTTTCGTATTGAGCTTAATCTTAATATTCCGATATTCCGATTGACGTGTTTACATGATGCAATTTTATTCCGATCGGCCCTTTATTCTGATTACTTTTATACATGTAAACGTAGCTACTGTTGAAATTGACTTCTGATGATCAGTGTGACGTTTTCCTAACAACTGCACTCACTCAGATCAGTTTTATTTCATACTCTATAGCTGTTGGACCTGTGAAAGAAGGATTAGATGTAGATTCTCGAAAGCCTAGTTTGCAAACTTTATTATTTAGTTTGTAAAAAAAATCCAAAAGAATTTGAGTTTTAGAGCCCTGTTTAGCATTTAAACCAGAACCAGTTTCAGGACTAGCAGTTTGGTTTAACCTCAGTTTGAAGTTAGTCCAAAAAAGTAGTAAAATTACCTCTTTTTTTTATTAATGAGTATACATTAAAGCTGTTGGTCTTGAACCAAATACATAGGCGTTAAATGCCAAAACAAAAGTGTGAGGCGGTAAATATAAAACATGTACTTTTAAATATAAATCAGTATGAAATCCACTGTATATAGCAACGATTATTTTCTAATACCTTTCTAGTCTGCTCACACTGAAACCTCAACTCTGCAGCGCAGACCTCCAGCATCGTCACAAGCAAACACACACGTATTCACCGTGGCAGGAGACTTGGTGGGCTACGCAGGCAGGACTCCTGTTTGTGTAAACAGCGGGAGCGTGTTACAACAAGACGTCTCGACAATAATGGCCTTCAGTTTTAGAGAACGAGGTGGAGAGAGAAATCATGGCTGTGCTCTGGAAGGGAGGCTCACCGGAGTGTGACGGCATGTTTCCGCATTGTTTCCTTTCATGCCGTGGCTGCAAACATCTCCTTGTGGAGCGCATGTGTTTGTGGTTATCCGTCACATGTAGAGCTCAGCAATAGTCTGTTATTCCTCCTTCAGTTTTACAACTAATGCGTGGTTTTAATAGAGCTGTAAAAAAAAAAACGTTTTTGATGATTGAAAGAAAATGAAATCTATTCCTTTTTCATGTGAAGAAATATAGTTTTTTTTTCCGAACAAATGAACTTTACAGTTGGCACTCTGCTGCACAGAACAAACATGAATAACTTGTCACATAGCAGGGAACTTGTTACGCGCATTTCTCACCATTTTATGATGTTTTACAGTCAGAGCAATTATCAGGCAAAGTGAAAATGATCGTTTGTATCAGCCTTAATTGAAACTGAGCTCAGCCGCGCACTAACACAAAGCAAATATCGATTCTATTCATTTTTTCAATGTGGATGAATAAGAAAGGTCATTTCAGTTTTGTTTTATTTGGTAACTTATTAAAATGTGCATCAATTTGGTGCTTTTTGCAACACTCTAGTGATCCACTTTTTTCCAACGCATTTAGCAAGACAAGTATTAACTGTGGGATTAGCAAATAAAACTAAATAGTACTCAGAGTTGTCACCTTACCACTGCGGTGTTTGTTAAAATGAAAGTTGAAGCGAATAAGTTGCGTGTCTTTCAGTGAGAGGACAGCTAACAGCAGGACTCTGTCATGCAGAGCACATGGATGCTCCCCGACCTGAAGGATAAAACGATGTCTAATGTGTCCAACTGTGTAAAACATTGCTTCTTCCAGATTTAAATTAGGCTCCACTTTGACACATTATATACCGTCTGAACGATGAAAACACAGTGATTTCATTTTCAAGACAGGAAAATAACATTCTGTCTTACACTTTGTTTTAACCTCTGATTTGGTTCCCCAGGCTAAGCTAAATCTACCTTAACCTGAGTAAATCAGCTGAATCCCTAACCTGAGCCTGTCTTCTGTGTCTCCCTGCAGAGAAAACCCAGAAGGCAGAAAAGAGGAAGCAAAACGGAGTGAAGGATAAAAGAAAAGAGAGAAGGAAGCATAGTACGGGCAAGAAAAAGGAGAGATGGAAGTCAGAGAACGGCTCCCTGCTGAAAGAGCTAGGTACAGTGTGTGGCTGTGTGGTTGTATTTTTATGCAGTGGTTCCTGAACTCTGGAGGTTTCTTACTACGGTGTAGTTGCTTGTTTGTGCTACATAGTATAACCTTGTGCAGCAGAAACCGTCACATCCATGTTCCCGCTGTCCTTGTGCATGATCCGTTAGGGAGATCATTTAAAATATAACAGCTTACACTTCCCCAACATTGATGAGGACTCAGTGGGCAGAGTGCAGATAAAATACAAGAGTAACGAGCTCAGCTGGGGACTCGTAGGATTTACCTAATGTGATGCAATTATTAACCCTCAGTTTGATCATTTCTCTAAGATCTGACGACAGAAACCTCAATCTAAAGCTGCTTAATTTTGAGCCATTTTAAAAAATTATGAACACTATAAACGCAGGGCTCTAAAGTAACTTTTTTTTCCGGGCGCACTGGTGCACCCAGAGTTTTCTTGGGTGCTCGAGCCAACATGGTAGGTGCACTCTTCTTTTTTTTAAATTGCTGTTCATACAGACAATAATAAACTTGTAAAGGATTATTAATCTGGTCAACATAAAGTTCTTTGAAACACAATTCTACAAGAACCTGGTGACAAAGTGTTGATACTGAGAATGATCACTGAACTGAAATTGACATTAACAATGTAAGAGGATAATTTAAAAAATAAATAAATAAAATTATCTGCTCATGAGGCAGGGGAACTAATTTCAGTCGGGGATACCTACCCAGCGTTTCCCCTAGGAATGTCGTCCAGGGAAATTACCATTTCCGATACCGCAGCAAAATTTTCTGAAGGCCCTTTATAGTTAAGGCCAGAAAATATGACTGATTACTTCCTTAATTAGGGGCCAATCCAGCCCTTGTTCATTTATAAGTGTCAATTTTCTGTTTGGCAAAACAACACTTAATATAAGGCCCCTTTATGGAAGTATGCATCAGTCATGTAATTATTTTTATTTTATTATTATTGCTTATTTTTAGTGACCAAATATGTGCCTCCCTTTTGTGTCTATTTGCTGTTAATACATATAAACTGTATTACTGAGGAAGGGTCATTCTATAATTATAAATTTTGTTACAAAACATTTTACAGTGTAAACAAACATATATGTCCATGTAAATTTAGAAGCAGCTCCATATAACTTCTGTCTTTCTGGTATTTTTGCTGAATTCTTTAGGGATCAGCATTTTATATCTGTGAAGGTAATATTTACACTGATAGCATCAGATTATGTTGTCCATGAGGTTTAGCACTTAACTGTTGCAGATACAGGAGCTTTACAGGTGCCTTTATGTGGGGCTCTGTTACATTAGTGTTTTAGCATTATCTTGGGATGCTAGCACAGCTAGCATGCAGTCTTGCTCAGCATTTAGTGTTTTTCCTGTTCGTCCACTGTATACGGAAAGTACCACCAAACAATGCTTTGTGTTTCTCTTGTCGGCTAAAGAGGGTCCCGGTGTTTCTTCTCTGGATGTAGTTGCCATGAACCTCGTTGTTTTGGTCAAGCATCAGGGTGGAACCCGTCCATGTAGAGGCAAAAATGACAGTGTTGTGTAAACAACATAAAAAAGATCATTTAGTCTGTTTCATGTATAAATCTGTTTTGAATTTATAGGATTCTAATTTTTTTTTCCATGGCTGGTTGCACCAGTGCAACCTCAGATTTGTTTATTCACATCACTGAGAAATTAGGTCTTATGTGCAACCAGAGCCCTGAAATGTAGAGTTGTACAAAATATTAAATCTATCGGAGTGTGTAATATCGCCTTCAAAAGACTGCTTGAATGCAATACTTTGTGTACCATCATATTCTAAGTGTCATACATTCAGGCTCTGCGTGCCGATAATATATTTAGCCATTCAAGGAGACTTTCACTGCCACGGCTGCCATACCTGACCAAGGTCGGCTTTCTTACCCACACACCATGCCTGCCTCATCTATTCAGTCATTGCTGTAATTACTGTAAGGCTACAGAAATATTTTCAAGCAATTTGCTGCAGAGCTGAAGTGAGAGGAATGTTTAGGTATGAGATTTTCACAATGATGAGCCGGTTAATTTGGTCAGGAAATCAATCCAAATAGCCAGCCTGCAGTGTGTTGCCTAGCAGAGCAGCTGCTTGGTCCTTGCCACTTGTAGTTTTAAAAACAACCTTACCTTAAAAAGACTAGTGGGGCTTCTTTATCTACTACACCATGACTGTCCCAAGATGTTTGCGAACAAAACTATTGCTTGCTAACCCCAACAGCTAAGTAGTTGTCTCTTTCAGCCAGCTGACTGGCAGTGTGCAGCAACAGGAAGAGAGGCAGCTCTGTATTACTCTTTGCTTCATACAGCTGGCTCTTTCTCTGGCATATCGTTTAACAGAGTTTAAACTCTAGAAATAGTATATTTTTAACACTTTATAACTGTAACTATTTAAAACATCCGTATATATTCTGACCTGTTGGACCTGGAAGAATTGGAGGCTTACTAAATAAACCTTTAAAGGCATTATATCCCCTAAAGTGTTGACAAAACTACAAGGATATTTGGTTTTATAATCCTCTTGGGTTATTAAATGTTACAACAGCTTGCCATAGTGGAGGGCTAAATGTCTCAGCTCTATAGAGCTGGAAGAAGGTCTGACCACTCCAAATCTCTGACATCTTACTAAAGAAATTCTAAATCGTAGGAACAATAGGACATTATTTTTAATTATTTTAAAATCTTATTGTACTTCAGACGTGTACCCAGCCCATGCATAGTAGGAGATCTGGTGCTAATTAGAATATAAAAATATCTTGTCCTTCAGAGAGTGTGGTGAGTGTGCTCTTTAGTGGCATTTATTATTTAACCTAAAGGAAATTCGTTGATACTACTGAGCGCTAATGTCTGTCTTTGTGAGCTATGAAAAACAATTGTTGTAGTAAGACATATTTTACTTCAACTTGTGCCTGATTTTATTTCCCAGCCTTGCTTCAAAATGCAATTTAACAAAGTAGATAGTTTATGTAGCAGCGCAATCCTGCTGCATTTTATATTAGATTGTTTTACCAAAACTGATTCTGCTTTCCACAAAACAGAAAGAAAGACATTTGTTAAGGCTCTGCTCTGAAGCATTGATTGAGTTTCAGTTGTGTGAGAGACGTGTGCATGTAAATATAAACCAGTGCTGCTTTAATGAAGACAGACTTGAGATAATTGTCAGTGTGCTGCACTCAAACATTAAGGAACAGTTCTGCCTGTTTCTGCATCATAAATGATGAACAATGTATGAAACAGTCAAAGTATGTTAAATAACAGGCTACATAATGCAGTACTAAGTAAGGACCCCACATATTAACCAACATAACGGTGAAGAGGAAGGAAATCAATACATGGTTTACAATTCTTTAATTTTCAGTTTGATCCCCCAAGTCAGTACTTTGTAGAGCTACATTTTATTAAAATTGTAACTATAATTACTTGTTGGCAAATCCAGACACTGAAATTTTTGACCATTTTCGCAAAACAGTTCAAGCTGAGTCAAAGGCTGGAGAGAATCTAAAGCTTTCAGGTCTTGCCACAGATTGGATTTAGGTCTGGATTTCGACTGGGGTCATTCTAGCACACGGCCAGACTTCATATAGGCCTGGACGATATAGAAAAAAAAGCTAATCAATAAAATAGAAATATCGATATTGATAATTATCAAGCCATGAGCTCTGGCCCTGGCCATGTTATGCTGTTTATGCTATGCTTAGCGACTTATTTTTAGATGCAGAACACACAAATTCAACCCTTTATTCGACACCTGCTTTCTGACCTCTTTGAAGGGGGTGGAGCTTGGGGGTGGAGCTTGGGGGCGGAGCGTTCCTGGGTCTGCGTTTGTGATTGGTTGGGAGGATGTAATACTGTAATATTAATCTACATGGCTAAAAATGCATAAGGAAAGAAAACTGTTATTCTATTGAACTTTTTAATCCACCCTTTTTTTTCTATCATTGATATATGTCTATCGATCGATAGCTGAATTCTTGCAGTATTTTTGTGCTCACAGAAACACCAAAATCCATCTTGTCCCACTCCTGCTTCAACCGTTTGGGCCAGAACCAAAACAAAAAGGTTCAGGCCAGTCACGTTGCAGTATTATGGTTTAAGGTGGGACATAAAGCAAGAGCGGTTGAGCCCACAGCCAAACCAAAATAAACATGGCAGCGCAGGAGGACGCACATGTAGCTGTGGCTATCACATCTGTTTTGTCAGAATCTACAATTTGTTCTTTGAAAGAACAGCAAGAAGTGCCTTGTTGTCGTTTCTCGTGGTGCCTGCCGCTTACGACATTTTCGTTTGATACCGTGATTGGCTAAAACCAACCTTTGGTAGGCGGGCACTTGTTTCTTTGCCCAATCAGCTCGGCAAGTTTTACTGAATGCCCCTCCTTTACCCAAACAGATTCGAGAGGAGTAGACACAGATTGATAATACGCAGAACGGAGAGTGCTACACATTATCATTATCAGATGTGAATACTTTCACATGCACTGGATCAAGTTTAAATCCACTATAAAGCCCCCTCAAGATATGTAAGGAAGATTATGTTGCAGATAAATCATTTTAAGGCGGCTCTTTACCTTGTATAATAAAAAACTAAGGCATTAAAAGACAGATATGCTGTTGAATAGAGTATAATGTAATCTATATACAGAATTTGAAAAGCAAGCAGTCAGGAAACGGATCAACCAGAGAGATTATCTTCACAATCAAATTAGATTATTTCCTGGTAAAAGGTTAACAGGATAATGAACATGTTTTAGAGGCACATCTTAACACTTTCCTCACTTGTGGAAATGCTACGCCTTACTGAAACCAGGAGAAACCACCTGTGAGAGGACCTAAAGGTCATGGCGTAAAACCAACATGTAGTTGGTTTTATTACGGTTGTTTCAGATGCATTGATTTGTCATTACTTCTAATACAATAAACCTTGTGTTACTGAATGACAGTAGAAACAGCCAGGATGTATAGGGCATTTAATGTTTTTCTATTTGACACAGAGCCACAGGTTTTTTCTCTTCTTCCCTACACTTGAGCCAAATGTTGCAAAGCTGTGTTTTCCTTTGGAAGTGAATATGATCAATAAACAGGCAGGTGATAACACAAGACAAGAGTGGTTTGGTTGTGCTTCACTTGCTTCCTGCTCTGATATTATCTCCCAGTCCATTTTTAGTCTTCCCTTCTCATCTGTTTGTCTTTTCACAGTGGATTTGTCGGTCATATCTGTCCATCTGGCTGTGTGTTATGAAACCTCCTCTTTCTGTTTATTTTGCTTTCTCTGTTCCATGTTTTTTTCCACCTCAAATGGGGATAAGGACTGAAACTTGATGCGGCGTGCATGCTGCATCAGTCACGAAAAATGCGTTTCCATGACAAATAAGTCCTTGTTTCTATTTGGTTTGCTTCTGTTGTTTCTAACTGTATCATTTTACGTGTCCAACTATGCCTTCCATTAACAGTGTCATGTATATATAGTATGTTGTTCTCAGTGTGCCGTCTCTGTGTTTGTCTTAGCATGCCGTATGTGTTCATATCTCACCGTCTCGGTGTGTGCGTGCGCGTGTCTGGGTGTTGTGTGTCAAGCCATCTGTTCTCTGTCGGGTCTGGTCCTGCCTCTTGGAGATTTGTCTTCCTCTCGGTGTTCTGGGATCAAGGAAAAAAAAGGATCCACCTTTACTCTTTCTGATGTACAATGATTACAGCGTTTCTTAGCTCCAGCTACATGTCTGCAGAATCAAATTCTCTAATAGTGAGCGAAGCTAAACTAATTTTGTAAAACAAAGATAAAATGCTTACAGAGTGGACATTTTAAGCTTTCTTTTGCATCTTATATTAGCTTTTACAGCTTTTGTGCTTCTTCTGAATTAATTTCTAAACATCTCACTGATATCACAGACGGTTCAAGTCAATTTTATATAGTGCTAATTCACAAAACATGGCATCTCAAGACACTTTACAAAGTCAAATTCAATTGAATTATACAGATTTGTCAAAAATGTTTTCTATCTAAGGAAACCCAGCAGATTGCATCAAGTCTTGACAAGCAGCATTCACTCCTCATGAAAGAGCGTAGAGCCACAGGGATAGTCGTTTGCATTGTTGATGGCTTTGCAGCAATCCCTCATACTATGCATGCATGAAGCGACAGTGGAGAGGAAAACTCCCCTTTAACAGGGAGGAAAACCTCCAGCAGAACCAGAACTAGGTTCAGTGTGAACGGTCATCTGGCTCAACCGACTGGGTTAGAGAAGACAGAGCAGAAAACACAAAAAGCACAGAAGCACACACTGATCCAGGAATTCTTACAACGTTATATGGTAATAGCGGATTATCTGCCCACCTGGATGATGTCACAGCTAACAGAAGGCCAGACCAGGTGTACCTACTATGAAGAGAAAAAAGACAGAGAACAAAAAGTTAAAAGTTGAAATACCAACAAACAATGCAAGATTAGGGAACAGTAGGAGAACACAGCAGAGTGAGAAAAATAGACCCTGATGTCCTCTAGCGGCCTAAGCCTATAGCAGCATAACTATAGATAGCTCAGTGTAACCCAAGCCTCACTAACTATAAGCTTTAAGCCTAGTCTTAAAAGTAGACAAGGTTGTCTGTCTCATGGACCAAAATTCTCACCAACTTCCACACCAGAGTTTCCCCTACTGTATTACAAGCGAGTTCTATATACAGAAGTAACAGTGACATGAAACATGGTATTTAGTAGGGTTGTCAAAATAATGGATGCCTCGATATAGTTGATAGTAAAAATTAATAATTCAAAGATACAAATTTGTGTCAAGATCTCTACAAACTGACCCATTCACATCTGCACAAAATGTCGCACTTCTTCCAGCAGCAGCGTGCAGGCATTCCCGTCTCCTCCCTGCAGCCGCTCACCTGACCCAAATGAGCTGCGGCTCGATGTTTTAAGGCACGTCCACAAACTATGCACCGCTGCCCCGCATCGGAGGACGGTTCATCCTCCGGGGCCAGAACGACAGGCGTCTTCAGGCGGTAAAACCGTCATTGTTCAATAGAAATATAGCCTAATTGTACTGTCTAAATATGTAACATAAAAACATGTTTTGTCTGTAAATAAATGAGCGAGGAGCAACCTTAAAACGTGATTTTTAAATGTGAGTGTAATTTCACTGTGCTCTATTTACAGTTTTGGTTCATTCTATTCGCCCAATTCGTGCCGTTCATACTGTTCAAAACGTGTCATTTGCAATGCAGACTGTTAATCCCCTCCTGAAAGGGCCTTTAGTATAACATGCAAGTCACTTGCTCCATTCGCCTTGTTTGCGTACGGTGCGAACATACCTTTAAAGTCTGCTAACATGTGGGGAACAGCCAGAAGAACACGTGTGACCCTATTTATAGACGAGATAAACACAAAAGCGTTGTTCTGAGAAACTTTCCCAGGCAGGCAGACAAAAACAAAATGCTGAAAACTGCAGCATGCTAAGCTAACAGTACGACACGGTTGTTAGGGACCATCATAAAAAAACATCAGTAAAGCTCCTCTATCTGTGCCAGTGTAGTAAACCTAATGGACAAAATAAGCTAATGCTAGCTGTTATTAGCCTGAACAGGGGTAAAAAGGAGCAACGTAGGGGTAAATAGCAAGAAAATCAAAGCAATGCATTGCAGGTTATATAGACCACAGCTGAATGATATATATTTGAATTCAACTCAAATAAAATTGGAACGCTTACGTCCCCCTTTAAAGATCTGTGAATGTTACAAACTGCTTCTGACTTTAATGCAGTTTCAGAAAGTAAACGCTGGAAAAGCGCATCAAATACGATAGAACCGGCACGGGCAAAATACTTTAAACATTCTCACAGTTCAATCATTCCACGGACAATTGAAAGAATTAAGCAAATATTTAATGAGGCGTTATTTTTTGCTAAAACAACTTGATACTAACCACCATTAATTGACAGACGTGTGTGTGTGTGTGTGTGTGTAAAGCATGCAGTCTGCAAGGTGACGTGTTTATTTTTCTCTTCCTTTCTCTCTCTGTGATCTGCTGTTCTGTTTCACGCCCTCCTTCCTCACACCTCTTTTCTGTCTCTTGTTTTCTCCTTCGTCACCTATTCCCTCCCTCAGAGCTCTCCTGATTCCTGCAGAGGCATGCTGCGTCATGGAAACAGCCGGTTCTGTGTGTGTGTGTGGGATAGCTTGTGTTAAACGCACCCTAACAGCACCTCCTGCTGTCCTGTTTGTCAGATTATTAAAGGCAGTTTAGGATTTACAGGGGAGGCAGAGAACAGGAGGGAGACGTTTATTCAGTCAATAGTTTTGGCATTTTCTGGTATTTTTGTAGCAGAGTTATAGCAAGTATTTGGCAATAGAGGGAAACATGATATGAATATTTCACTATTGGTTACAACAAACCCAAGCCAGCTGAGTATTTAATGCTTCCTTGTTTACAATAATTTTGATTACAGAAGCAAACTGGGGTCAAGTAATATTAATACAAGCTCCTTAATAATACACTGAACTATAACAACCACAGACAAATTATATCCACCCATCACTTCAGACATTGTAACAAGAGGAACCAGATGTGTTGATAACCTGTTTAGTCTATTAATTTTTTGCATAAAATGATACCTCGTTCTATTTTTTAGGCTGAATATTTCTTTACCAGTGTACCATCAGAATAATTTGCAATCCTTTTTGTTTGAAAATATTCAAAGTAAGGTAATAATATCTCATTGGCTTAAATTGCATACATTTTATAAAAATTTGGTACATATTAGAATTATTAAAATAATCAATACTTCTACTTATTCAGTAAAAGAAAAATAATTATTCAAAAGATCCTCATTTGCATAAAACACACACAAACGACTCTCTTTAGCTCACCAGGCAAACACAAGAGCATTGTTTGTACTTTCCCCATGAGATTTTTGAACTGAACAGACTTCTTTAGGTACCTCTTTTTAATAAGAACTGTAAAATATCAAACTTAAGGATCAAATTATAAGGATGGTGTACATTACATATTTGAATGAGGTCATTTCCATAATTTATAATGTGTTGCTTCAATCCAAAAATCTAAATACCTTTCACATAAAAAGTAACACTGTTGGAAGAATATCATTAGATATTTTAAGATTCCTTCCTAAAGTAAATATAGGGATGCCCACCCAGTGTGATGGAGACAGTGTGGTTCAACAAAAGCAAATCATTACAATATTTTCTGGGAATGACCCAATTTAAGCAATTATTGGGTTGGTATTAGTAAGGTATTAAATTATTTATATAAAATAACAAGGAACTCTAAATCTTTATTTGGGTCAGGTGCCAGAGCTAAAAACAAGAGAAGAAATTAGACTATTTTAGACTCTCCTAGCAACTAGTAAAGTGATAACAATAAGGTGGTTGAGTCCAGCCCCTCCACAACTAAAGGATTGGTTCTAAGCCATCTGGGGAAAAATTGACATACTCTAAGAAATCAAAAAGACAAATCTGATAGAATATGGGCTAAATGGATCACGTGTATATCTTCCAGTCAATATAACTTTGTATGATATTGATATAAACATGGTCCTGTTAATAAAAAAAAATATTTCAGTCTCCCCACTAACATGATTGAATAAAAAATAATGTAGGTGCTTTGGTTCAGGTGTAAATTCTTGGTTTCCTCTCTGTTTGTGTCTTTTTTCTACTATATTTAGGTTTTTCTTTTGTGCTATGTGTTTTTAAAAATGAAATGGAGAAAAGACTACAGAATATCACTTAAATTAAAAGTTCTTTACAATATAAAGATAATTTAAAAAAAATGCTGATTGATGTTCATACTGCGCTAATACTCCAACACTGATGTTAGAGAGAAACTAAACAAGGTAAATAAAGCTCCTGTACCTGCAACAGTGAAGTAGTAAGCTACTGGATGACATGAGTTAATGCTATCTGCATAAACATTAGCTTCATGGACACAGGCAGTACAGTGATGCTCTATCGTAATCAGCCTAACGTGACAAATAATAACAAAGGTTGTGGTGTAGCCAGACGGAAACTGAATATTAAAGCAGAAAAAACAGATGCCCTGTAGCAACCTGCCTTGCTGCCTTAAGCCTGGTTTATGCTCGACACATCTGCGAAGTCCACGCAACCATATTAGGAAGTTTTTGCTGCCACGCCCCTCCACATGGCCTAAAGTTTCCACTCCGCACACCTAGGAAAATTCCTTACTATGCGGACAGTCCCGTGTGGGGAAAAAAGTGCTCCATCTGGCAGAGATCTGTAAATTTAGACATCTTTATGATTCGGCCAATAAATATTACCGATAATAACAAATTAACAATTCCTGGAAAGGCATCGGTGTCACTTTTGGAAGAAAAGTAAGAGGATTTAAAATGTTGGAAACAACTATGTTTTCTACATGTAATAGGGTGTAGTACGCTTGGCGTAGGAGTGCAACGCCAAGCGTACTACTTTTTTGCTCTTAACCAGAAAGAACCCTGTGCTGCAGAAAATTATGCTGTGGTATAGAAAATAGTTTTGATATAGAGTATTAGTGTCGATATTAATTTTGACCTTTTATCATACTGACAGAATTTTACCAAATGGAAAACAGGGCTATTTGTATTTTAGAAAACTTTGATTATCGCTGTGAAATGAGACAGGAGTCTGAAATAACGGTAATTTGTAAAAAGGAAAAAAAAAAAAGAAAAAAATGTATCTTAATAAAATCTCTAAAAAGGGACCATAAGGACAACTCTTCATTCTTCAAATACTTCTAAAGTAAAGATGAGTTGAAACTAAAGTGTGGAAACCATCATTATTCTTAAACCTCAAGAATTTAGCAGTGCATTTGTTTAAAATGGCAGACATGAGGTCCATTGACATTTGTTATCAAATTAAGGAAGCGGTTTGAAATCTAATTATACAGAGACACAAGCAAATGCATAAAAGCAGAGAGAACTGTCTACAGCCTCACATGTACATTCACATCTTGAAAGCCAGTTTTAAGGCAGGATGCTCCACACCCACACAAGACTAGGTGGAAAGCAGTAAACTGATAACACTTCCATTGCTGTTTAACAAGGAGCGTAAAATGTTTGGATTTGTATCTTTGCTACATTTGCCATGACAAATCTGTATTTTAGCGTTTGGAAGCATTTTACCATTTTGTCACGGGATAATTTTCAAGACTGGTTGAGTGGACCTAAAAAAAAACCTTGATGCAGGTTTCTTTCCCTCCAGCTTTGCAGTGCTTTAGCTTGGCCTCAAACCTGCATCATACAGAAAAACCCTCCAAATGTCTGTTTTCATAGACTTGTCATTGGCATTGTGACGTCTCAAGTCAATATTACAAATGTTAGACTGAAGCCAATTCTGCCTATATTTTGTTATAATGAATTTCTGCAGCAATCTCACTGTTATGCTTTGTTTTTCTCTCCTGTCTGTCAAACGTCCTCTGCTTGTATCCTCCATCTTCCCTTCTTCACAGGCTTGTCAAAGTCATTTCCGTTAGAAAACTCTTTGTTCGACAGCTGGCTGGCCAAGTCAGTTCAGATCACGGCTGATGACATGCTAAGCCAGTGGGCTCTGGGCGGCCAGCATGACGACAAAAGCAGCAGTCTGCTATCTGACCAGGTAGGGCTTTTCGGCTGCAGGAGGCTTGGAAAATGTTGCATTGGCTACTTTTGAGCTGACTCTTGCTTTCACTGCAGATATTAAGATTAAACAGGCTACAAGTGGATGCTTTTAATAAACAACAGCAACGATGAGATGATTACAAACCTCTAATGGGAGAAAAAGGACAAAATAAACCACCCCACAGACATCTAGAGATACCTGAAATAATAAGCTGCAAATTTCTAAACAGAGAAATGAGATGTGTTAGGTTTTCTGGACTGTCCGGACTAGAATAACACCAGAAACTAAAAGCAAATGTTCTTAAAGCGACAGAAGTCATATTAGCTATCAAATTCATATAATTACCATGGTGGAATAATTCATCCTAGTAAAATCACCAGTGACACAATTGTTTATACCCCTAATAATCCTTTTTAATTCATACTTTATATTTCAAGTTGATCAATTGTCTGGTACTTCTGATTAGTAATCTATGACTTCATTTTCCCCTGGGATGAAAATATGACATAACACATAGGTCCATTTTTAGCCACTAGCTTGGATGAGAATCCGTATTGATGGTTAAAATTGGCAGAAAAAAATAAGAAGAATCTCCTAAGTTAATTTCTGAGCTGGAGAAAAGTGGCATAGTCAAAGCTCCAAACCAGTCAACCATCACCAGCTTTATCATGATACAATGTTATATCGATTTGTTTGGATACCATATTTGCCGATATCATAAAGTCTGTTACGATTTCTGATCGATGCGATCAGTATAATACAAAATCTGACCATCTAACAGTATTATTTACATTGATACTAACTCACACATAAAATAAATGATTTCAAAATAAAAGGAGCAAAAATATTACGACATGGATCGATATTTTCATTTTGGATCGATATATCGATGTGGTCAAAAATCTACTTGGACTTCTAACATGAACATTGTGATTCTGTCAAGTGATACTAGGAGCTTTTCAGCAGCAAACACTCCAAATTGCTCTCTGCTTAGTTTGGTTGAGATCTGAAACTCTGTGGACTTCTTTCTTCCAAAGGTTCTCGGAACCTTGTTGGAACGAATGGAATCGAGCCAAAATTGATCTCCCAAACCTCAAAATGGGTCTTTATTCAGCAGGATGAAGATCCATTGAGGTGCCAATAAATGTGTCTTTATAAAGTAGCAAACCTCTGTTTCCAGTTTCCTAATAGTGACTCTGTATGATTTGTTTTGTACCTTTAAAACTTATTTTGTTTTTAATCCAATATATAAGGATCCATCTGTTTGTTCAGGTCTGAAACGTTCTGAAATCTGTTGAGTTTTTACTTCGAAAACATTATTTTATCAGTTTTGTGGATTTTAGTCATGCATTCCACTTTCAAAGCCATGCAGTGTTTTCCCTTTGCTCTGATCTACTTCAGTCTTTTCCATTGTCTTTCATAACATCTAAATATTTGTCCTCGTCTGACAGTTGTTGTTTTCCTCTCATCCAGCTACTGCAGGGCGAGGAAAGCCTCCTGAACCTTATGATGGAGAACTCTATGCAGTCTGCCTGGAAAACACCTCAGCTGGGCCGCAAACCCAGGGGGAGCAACAGACCCCGTTCCCGAGGACAAACGACCGCGAGCACCCAGCCCCTTTTCGGAACAGCTGCCTCTGCCACCAGCAGCCTCTCTACAGCAAAGGGCCTCTGGGAAAAGTCCAGCCATATAGGCCGGCGAGGGGAAAAGCCAAGAAGCTCCTCCAAGACCGTGCACCACCATGTTCATCACCACCAGACCAGGAGCTCTGACCTGTACGGTGACCCACCGCCACAGCCGCCCATCTCCAAAATGGATTCCTGCCACATCTCCGAGGAGCGTGGCCCCTGGGACAGCGTCCACATGGGAAACGGTGTTGGGTCTGGTTTTACAGCGAGCTCTTCTCCACTTCCAGCCTCCAGTCCTGGAATCACAGTGCCTGACGCTGGGGTGATCCTCCGAGGCGGGGGTCCACGGTCCCGCAATGCCCGTCAGGGTAAATCAAGAGTGAGGGGAGGCGTTGGGGACCTGGACTCCATGGACCTGCCGCTCACAGGGAAGGGCACGTCCTTGCTGGATGCTGCTGACACTGATGGGTACTTCTCTGATGGCGAGAGCGATTTGGATACGCGCTCTGGTGGGCGTAAACTTCGGCTGCCGCGGTTGCATTCTGCAAACGAGGATCTACTGAGGAGGAGCGTACTGGCGTCCTAAACAACTCAGACTCAAATAGTCACACAAAGGAAGACATCAACGCGGACTGATGGCTGACCAGCCTTGTTAAACCAAATCTGTCATATCCATCAGTGGTGACTTGTTTCCAGCTCTTACTCTGCGTTGTTTTTCGGGAGGGAGGGGGGGGATCTGAATGTAGCTGTATGCTTATCATACAGTAAAGCTTCTCCACTGGACCACAGTTCGTCGTTAGCTGATCATACAGTACTCTCAACAGATAGGAAACAAACATAACCATTCGTCTTTTGTATATTTCCGTTTAATTTCGTTTCGGAGCGCTTCAGCACCCAGTTCCGGCCTCATGTCTGTGGCATGCTTCAGACTTGGGAACAAACACTTTGGGGCATTATTGTTCTTATTACTCACAATGGCTTCAGGGTATGCTTTATTCTTGGTCTTTACGGTCCAAGCTGCATCCAATGAGTCCTTGTTTTCTTGAATATGTTCAGTCAAAAGACAATTTCATACCAGAGTTGGCATGAATATGTGCAGAGGGCGGCACAGGACAGCATGTACTCAGCCTTGAAAAGCACAACTAACCAGTCACATGAGCTGTCATGGAAGCACTTGAGTGTATAATAGATGCTCATTCAGGGCTGGGGTCGATTTTATTCCTGTTGACTCAGATGCAGAATCCTATCAAATTTATAATTTTCTTACTGAGCAAAGATTGACCCCAACCCTGCCGTTGTGTCAGACTGTCACAGAGACACAAACACACACATATACACTCAGAAACAACTATAACGATATCTCTTTGCTTACATCTTAGCGTTGTATAGATATTTGATCTGATCTTTCCTCACTGCTGTCCAAATCAATTTTTATCCCCGCTAAATCTTTGGAAAAAATATCATTGCAGAAACTTTGTGCCTTCCGTCACTTCCCGTGACCTCCCCAGAAAACAATCAATGAGTTAATCAATCAGTCGTCTCGCAATCTAAATTCGTAACAATCAAAGCAAAACAAAATCCCACTAGATCGGTTGCCATGTGTAGCCATTGGGTGTCTTGTCACCTTAATAATTGAATAGTGCCTAAAAACAAATTTAAATACGTGCGTTTGCCTTTTTTTTTTTTTTAACCAATGCATCTGCAGCACTTTGCAAAGCAGAGCCACACAGCACCATGAGTGCTGCCTACTCC